>NC_086153.1:3322500-3500000 GCF_035149785.1 Candoia aspera
TTTGATGAAAACGGAAACAAGGCATTTTCCACCCATTTAGGGTGGGAAAGTATGTTCTCACATCCCTAGGAGTAGGAATTATTTGATTTCTTTCTTTCAATCAATTTATAGGGCTGCCTGTCTTGTAACAGCAACTCTGGGCCGGTAACATAGAAAACCCAGTCAAAACAACCAGTAACAATATAATAAATACCCATCGAGTGGCAGCCGAGGGCGACAACAGTCAATAGTACCCATCTCACGGGCCCCCGTTCTCTCCCCCCCTGCACCCCCATTCCCCTTGGGTCTGTGGGCATTTTATGGGCATTTTGAGATTACCCTAATTTTAGCAGACCAATTTGATCTGACTTCTCACCCAAAGTGGCTAAGAAATCATGGCCACTGGCACGCGGTCTCGGTGGATGTCTCCGGCTGTGGAAAAGGGACCGGGGGAGGCTCAAGTCCCCCTCCCCTTTTTCAGTGCAGAAATTGACATTATTTTTTACTTTCCTTTCCCCAGGTTGTCCTTTTCTGAGAGTGAGATCCCGCAGATGCCGTAACAGAAGTGGTGTTCAAGAAGGCCTATCCGGGCAGCGTGTGTGTGTGTGTGTGTGTTTGTGTGTGTGTGTTGGGTGGGGTGTCTGTTTCTTACACATACTCACAAGACTACAATTTCTTCTTAACCATCACTAAGGGAAGATTCCCGCTGAGAATTTATGATCGCTTTCTCTCCAGGCGTGACAGTTTGTACCAAAGTGACGAGGGAGCAAAATTTCACAGAGAAGGGATTTAAACCGAGAAGCTGCCAAGCTGGGGAGAGGCCATAATCATTAACTTTTCACGACTCTTTTCTTAACGGAGTATTTTCAAAGCAAGCTTGTTCTGTGCCGTGTGCGGGAAAAAAAATGCAGCTTTAGGCGCCTCTTGTGAAATAGCTGTTTCTGCTAATTTTTTCTTCCCTTTCCAAGGAGCAATCAGGGCCTTTAGGTTTTACAGCCATGTCGTGGCAGTGAACAAGATAGCTGGGGGATCAGTTGTGCCAGGCTGATGTATTTTCCTAAGTGCCTCTTTCTTCCTTTCCTCCGTTTTATCCTCCCCCTGGATGTTTCAGACCTGACCCTGATCGGATGCCCAGAGGTTCAAGAAAGATGTGCAAGGCCCAGTTGCTGTTCATCAGAGGAGCGATGGGCTGTACTACAGTTCCCAGCATCCCCAGCTGGAGTGAAGTCCAATGCCTCTGCCAGGGGGGGTCAAAGAAGTCAAGATGGCAGCCACGCCTGGGTCATCGAAACCCCGTGGCCTTTTTAGGTGCATCTGCACAGGGCTTTCATCCCAGTCACGAGTGCCATCTTGACTTTTTTGACCCCCTCACGGATGTTCTTGTCTGGGAGTGCACCCAAGGGCAAAATCCTATTGCATTTACACTTTTTCCCTCTCCCCGAATCACTTTCCGAGGCTGCTAAGCTTTGATAGCGGCTGAGATCCCTGTCTTGCGGGGAACACAAGCCATGATTCTGCTTGTATTCAGAAAGGGGGAGCGTTCCAGCAGCATTTCCAGGCATGCAGGCTTGAAAAATCCATCAGAGCAGAGCCCTCCCCCCGTGCGAGGAAGGCTCAGGTTCAACAAAGCCATGTTTTGGGAGCTGTAGATAATATAGCAATGTGTGAACCAACCCCAGCAGACACAACTTGGCGTCCTCCCCATTTTCCACTCCTGATCAGAGCGTTTTCTTGTTCCTGGCCCACAATTTTTTGTGCCTCCCCCAGTAGAAACACCCCAGGGGACTTCTCACCTCACCCCGCACCATCATAGAGTTGGTCTAGTTTTGGCTTTGCAGGTGGGGCAAACCCAGCCAAGGCGAGTTGCAGGCCACGTTGATGGCTTCATCGTGGTTTGCTGACTTAGCCGATGGGCTTGATTCCATCAACTACCTTCTTGCTGAGTGGAATGGTCTGTGGGAATGGCCTTGGGAGACAGGAGGGAGAGTCGCAGACTGGACAACGGCCGGATAAGAGGTGCCTGAGTCTGCAGAAGGAATGGGGGCGAGACCGACATCTCAGAAGGGACCCTCCCTAGTCTCTTGGGCCCTAAAGGCAGAGCAGGGGGGAGAGACGTACTTTCAGACTTGCAAGATTGATGTCGACCTAACGTGGTAGTCCAGACAGGAAGCACAACCAGATGGACTAATTCTACTTTATTGTAAGGTTACATTGACAGAATCTTGCAAGTCTGAAAGTACAAATCTCCCCCCTCTCGCCTTTACGGTCCAAGAAACTAGGGAGGGTCCCTCCTGAGATGTTGGCCTCGTCCCCATTCCTTCTGCGGGCTCAGCCGCCTCTTATCCGGCCATTGTCCAGTCTGCGACTCTCCCTCCTGTCTCCCAAGGCCATTCCCACAGACCATTACACTGAGCGTGCCCTGTGCATCTCCTGGCCATTGATCAACCAGGGTGTGTTTAAAACGAGCAGATGTCAAACTAGAATTAGTACAAAACAGGTGGACGGTTCGAACCAACTAGTGAACTGTGGTTGATGGCAAGGAAGAGAGAAGTTTCCAAGCGGGTCGGGGCAGGACAGTAACCCAAAGGCTGGCCTAATCCTGTTTACGTCATGTTCAGTGTACGAGTAATGCTTCTGAGCTCCTAGATGAGATCCCCAGCTTTGTCGGACCAAAACTCAGCTAAAGCCGCATCGAAAAAGCCAAATAAATCCTAAAATAAGCTTCCCACCTGCTGCATCCGTTTATCTCTTCAAATTAAAAGGTGCCCCCAAAGATGCCCAGCGACATCCATTAGCACCATCAGAGGTGTCTGCTGACATCCCTGGAGGCCATGTTTGTTTATTTCTGTAAACCTTTTCTAACCACCTTTTCTCTAAGTCTCTTTTTTTTTTAAAGGCATAAATAAAAACATGTAAAAATTACTACTAAAAGGTTTTATCTGGAAAGATTACACTGAATAAATGTGGCTGTGCGTAAGGTTATCCCCATCAGACGGCTGCGTGGTGGAAATAAACTTCCTTAACCCAACCGAGAACGAAGTCTTTTCATTCTTTGCAAGTAGCGATGATGGTTTTGGCCACCTTCCCCTTTGGCAGCTCCTCTTGGTTTCTGGCTGAGTCTAAACGTTAGGCAGGGAAATCTTTTCTTTGCAAGAAGGAGGGATGCTGAACAAAAAGGCCGACATTGCACAATGTTTTGCTGAGTTGGGCACGCCCTGCTGGAAGCCCTGGGTATAATTCCCACAGGCGCCCCCTGCTGGACAAACGAGGCCACTGCCAGAGGCATCTCCCCTCGTCTTGCCTCGGGTTCAACGGAAACTCTTCTAGCTTTTTCCCAGCCTATAACTTTCCACCGTGAATATCCGTATCAACACCCCAACGGCCAGGATGCCCACGGCGGCCCCCACCGCCAGCCCCCGTCTCACGATCAGTTGCTTTGTCGTCAGAACTCGGCTCGCCGTGGGGAGGCTGGCCAAGTTCTTCTCCTGCAAGGTCGGGCCATCCACAACGGTAAAGCTAAGGAGCACGACGCCGTTCTGGGCATTGGTCGGTCCTGCAACAGAGAAGGACGGGGGGAGGGCTCAGCTCTGCTGTTCAATACCACACGCGGTGAAGTTTGGAAGAGAGAACAGGCCAACCCCATTCACCTACTCGCTGAGAACCATTTTGACATGAACATCAAAGATAGACTTCTCCACCCAATGGAGGTTCTGTTGAGCGATGACAGCGAACGGACCGCCACTGGTTTGCCAGATCGGTTTTTAAAATGTCAGGCCAACAGCATCAACCATGCAAGCTAACTCGGACAGGTTCACACACCTGGCCAAGCTAAAGCCCCCCAAAACAAGCTGTGAGTTACGGTGTTGTGTGAACTGAGTCAACTGCGGTTTATTTAACCCACCACAGTGAAAGGGTTTAGCGCAAGGTGCAAGTCATGTCAACTTGGTGGGTGAATGACCATGTCAAATTTGGAAAAGCAGAGCTGAGCAGATTTGTTGCAAAACGACAATACGCAGACGCCACAGCTGGTGATGGCTGCTGGGCCTTGGAGTTGAGCAACATGGGAGGGCTTATGGAGTTTCAAGAAGTAAGAACTAAGTTTGCATTAAAAAAAAAAGCAAATTGACCAGCTTTAATTAGATGGAGGCATTTGAAGCTGCCCAGAGGCAGAAAAAAATACGTTAAGATAGGGAAGCAAGTGACAGCAACTCCATGAGGACTAGCAGCAATCTTATCCTGGAGAGCATCTTAATGTCCTGAGGTAGCTCTCTTTCAACGGGGCGTCACGCCCGCTCCATCATTCCGGCCTTGTGGCTGTGTTCACAAAACATGCCGGGCCTGAGGGAGTCTGTCCAATCTACTAAACCAAAAGTTAATGCTAAACCAAGCTTTGCAGGTTGAATGTCTGCCAGGACCTCACCTGACCTGTTGAATAGAGACTCCCAGGGATGGTTAATAATTGGGAGTGGAGACTTCCACTTCCCTGGGCGTTTGTAAGAGTCGGTTCCCATCCTGCAAAAAAAGCTTCAGAAGATCGTATGTCCTCAGCCACCAACAAGGTGTCCATTATGATCCCCTGTTGGCCGGATCACAGGAAGGCAGTTCGAAAGAAACACGTAATGTAAACAGGGACATAATGCCTCTAAATGGGACCCAGTTCAGTTGCTGCAATTCCCACAGCTCTGTCTGTTTCAACTCCAGGCAAAGTCACTCTGGGTTTAAGGCAGATGCCACTGAGTGTGACCACATCTGTCCTTTCGGGGTGAGGTTGGGGAAAGTGGGCTTAAACCTGATATTTACAATGCTAGTCCGAGCCTGGCTACAAATCCTTGCCCCGCTCCCCCACCACCAAATCCTAGTTTCATTCCATACCAGAAGAGGAAACAATCCGGTCAGGGATGGGAGCTGAGTTCAAATCCTCCACTGGCTTCTGTGACAGTTTGGCACGGCGCTGGGCCTAAAAGGAAGACCCAGACATTAGAGATCATGATATTATTATTATTATTATTATTATTATTATTATTATTATTATTATTATTATTATATCCTGCTTTTATTTTGTGCAATTCGAAGGTGTGTACATAATGTTCCCTCCTCCTGTCTTCCCCACAAGCACCCTGTGAGGTGGGTTGGGCTGACAGAGGGGGACTGGCCCAAAGTCACCCGGCTGTCTTTCATGTCTAAGACAGGACTAGAACTCTCGGTCTCCCAGTTTCTAGCCCAGCATCTTCACCACTACGCCAAACCGGCTCTCGCCTTAAGGCAATGAGTTGTGGATTTTTTACTGCATGCTTGCCACTGCGCAATAGGTGCAAATGTGTTGCAACTTTGCAGATATTGGAAATGCCAGATGCAAACGTATCTTCCTCTGGCAGTGCAGAGGGAAACCGCTGCCATTGTGTGAAGCTGGCCGGCTGGCCAAGATTTTAAGCGAATAAATTTTTTTTGGCGTTGTGCAATTCTGTGTAGTAGTGCAGGACAAAACTGCTGACGCTGAGATAGCCAGCAAAAAAACATTGCTAGAACGGCTTTTTCCTTGAACAGCGTTAAATAGCAATGCCCGCCTTAAGGAACATTCTCCCCCCTCCTGCAAGTGAGGTCCTCTCCATCCCTCCTTCTTTCCCAGAAGTCCCTCAAGACCTGGCTACATCATCTGGCCTGGGAGTCTCAGGAGACCAGTGAAATCTCGAGAGGGTTCCCTTGCAGATCTAATCTCTCGTGTGTTTTGTGCTTTTTAAAACTTTTTAATCTGACTGCTTTCTTTTGACATCTTTATCTCCTATTTTTTTAAGCCACCCAGAGTCACTCCTTGCGACAAACAAATAAATGCGCACATGTACAGCAATTTATATTGAGGCCGATGGGTTGAAAAGAATGAAAATGAACGCGAAGGGGGGGAGGGGAGGGGAGGGGAGGGGAGGAAAAAGGGAAAAAGAAAAAAAATCAGGTGCAGATGGATTGCTCCCCGGAAGTCGGAGCAGAGGGGGCTGGCCGGACCGATCGGTGCCCCTTACCTCTTCAGCCGCCTGGTTCCAGTTCATCCGGATAATGTAGGTGATGGAGCAGATGCAGGGGATCAAGGTACAGACCAACATGCCCACCCAAAGCCCTGGGGAGAAAGACCGTGGGGAGGAAAAACCAAAAAGGTGTAAAGTACAGGTAGTCCTTGCTTAATGACCATTTGTTTAGTGACAGTTCAGACTAGCAACGGTGCTGAAAAAGCCTATTTATGACCGGTCCTCACACTTACGACTGTCACAGCATCCCATGGTCAGAGGTTCACCATTCTCAACCTTCCCAGCCAGCTTCTGGCAAGCAAAATCAATGGGGAACCACATGGATCACTTAATGACCATGTGGTTTGCTTAACTCCCATGGTGATTTGCTTAACGACCGCTGCAAAAAGGTGTAAAATCAGGTCAGATTCGCTTAGTGACCAAAATTCAGGTTGTGGTTGTTAAGCAAGGTCTACCTGTATGCAAATCCTCTCCACTCTGCTCCTTCTCACCGCACAAGGAGCATCCTTCCCCCCCGTCCCCACGGCAAACACCCACTTTTCACCTTCCTGATGCTTCTTTGCCCCAGAATGGCCAATGGACCCCTCGCTCTCTCCCTGTCCTCCCTGGGGAATGCTGGGGAGACACCCCACCCTGCTTTCCATTCCCTTGTCATAAAGGAGTTTACAGGAATGGTTGCCATCAGCAGGGGTGTCGGCAGGCAGGGGGTCGAAAAAGTCAAGATGGAGCCACCACTGTGCAGTCAAAGTCTTGGCTCTCATTGCAAGGCCCTGAAAAAAAGTGGGGGGGGGCTTCCCTCGCACGGTTGTGGCTGCCATCATGACATTTGGGATCCCCCTCCCCGCGGACCCCCCTGAATTGTGGTAATTCTGTACGCTTTACCTTTTGAGGAGGCAGCACTCTCTTGCCCTTTGCAACTGAAGTTTTCCAGGTTTCTGGCATCCTCCTCTTAGAAATGAGATTGATTAACTAATTATCCAGCCAGGTTTGGGGCAAGATGCCAGAATATCAATGCTGATGTTGCTTTTGGATGGATTAGCTAATTACCTGCTCAATCAGTACGTTCAAACGTGGCCACTTTAAGACGGGCGGACTTCAACTCCCAGAATTCCCCAGCCAGCCGTGCTGGCTGGGGAATTCTGGGAGTTGAAGTCCGCCCGTCTTAAAGTGGCCACCTTTGAAAAACACTGTGCTAAATAGAGGAAGGTCAACATAAAAGAATGACCCATTTAAAAAAATTTGACACCCCTACAACTTGTTCTTCCAGGTTGGAAGGTCATAAAAGTGGCAGTTTAGCCTTAAAAGGTAACACTTCCTTTGGGTCCAACTTAATACCTAATTAGTTGGATTTGTCCAACTAGTTTTCCTGCCAGCAGTAGGGAAGGCATTTGCCATGTTGACACCTTGGATGTTTTGTGTTCTTTCCAACTTCTCACCCTAGGGCTCGGGGATGCGCTGGCGGTCTCCCATCCAAATCTCAGCCAAACCCAACCCTGCTTAGCATTTCTGAGCACAGCCAAGGTTGGCGGAAGCTGCCACCTCCAAGGACCACTCAGAATTAGCTGCCTCCATATAACTCTGCTCAATGCCAGTACCTATCATTCCAATTTTGACTACGAAAAGCAACACAACCCCCAAGGGCAGGCCTACAGCATAGTAGCCCAGAGCGTTGAAAATGGCGCCCAGTTTCTGCCTCCCGGTGCCACGCAGCACCCCGCTGGTGGTAGCCTGCAAGAGACGGAAGGGAGGGTGGGTTAGAGCAGCGTTTCTCAGCCTCAGCAACTTTAAGGTGGGTGGACTTCCAGTCCCAGAGTTCTGCTGGGGAACTCTAGGAGTTGAAGCCCACCCATCTTAAAGCATGCCGGCTGGGGAATTCTGGGACTGGAAATCCACCCTTCTTAAATCATGCTGGCTGGGGAATTCTGGGAGTTGAAGCCCACCCTTCTTAAAGCAGGCTGGCTGGGGGATTCTGGGAGTTGAAGCCCACCCTTCTTAAATCATGCCGGCTGGGGAATTCTGGGACTGGAAATCCACCCTTCTTAAATCATGCTGGCTGGGGAATTCTGGGAGTTGAAGCCCACCATCTTAAAGCATGCCAGCTGGGGAATTCTGGGACTGGAAATCCACCCTTCTTAAATCATGCTGGCTGGGGAATTCTGGGAGTTGAAGCCCACCCATCTTAAAGCATGCCAGCTGGGGAATTCTGGGACTGGAAGCCCACCCTTCTTAAGTCATGCTGGCAGTGGAATTCTGGGAGTGTAAGTCCACCCATCTTAAAGCAGGCTGGCTGGGGGATTCTGGGAGTGGAAGTCTACCCATCTTAAAGTTGCTGATGCTGAGGAACATTGCCTTAAAGTTTTCTCAAACATGGTGAAGCTTTAACATAAACCTGGCCCATTTAGTAGACCTTCTCTGGGCCAGACTGGGACAGCTGGCTGGGCTGGACAGCTGAAAGACATACCAATCTGTTTTCGTACACCCAGTTAAGCCATGGTTTGGTCATCTGTGGTTTACTGATTAACCACAGTTGGCTGAGATTGCACAGTACATTTGAAAATGCCAGGGCTGAACACCAGCTTAAATTTAACCATATCCAGGCCACTGGAAAGAAGAGGGGGAAATCTACCATTTTGGGTGGCAGAAATGTACTCACACAAAGAGCTTCAAACAGATGGAAGGCAATGTAGATGGGCATCACCCATGCCACAAGGTCAACCACCTCCCTATTTGGACAAATAGGTTAAAATCATCACCAGCACCAGCACCATCATCTTCTAAGCAACCACCTCTCTTTCCAGCAGTCTAACCTACATGAATCCAAGAACTTTGTCTTAAATATCCTGGAAAAGACAGATGCATCAGCACCCCTACCACCTGGGATGTGCAGAACTGCAGAATTAAGTCTGCAGATTATTAATAAAACAGCACGGAATATTGATCTTCCGTTCAACACTAATTTATAACGAACAAATTCAATCCATCTTGGTGAAGGTGTTGGACTAGGCTCAGTTCAAGCCCAAGCTCAGCTGCAGAAGCACCATGGGGGACGTTGGGCCCTCTCTCTCAGCCCAGTCCACCTCGCAGGAGTGTTAGGAAGAAAAAATGTGAGGATGGAACACTGTGTTTTATTCTAATGAATAAAAAAGATTAAAAGGCTATTAACACCGCCGCCACGCGCCACCATTGCAAATTTTGGAACCGTTGGCAAAGTCTCTTTTGGCCTTCTGTTGTACAATATTTGCTGCCTGAATATTGGGAATCAGTAAAATGCTCGATTCCAAGACGGCAGGCCACGGGAAGACTTTTTGGCTACACTAAATACCCTCCGGATCCAGACGGTTCCCTCCAGATTGCCAGACTCACTTGTCACTGGTAAAAATGTACGCCAAGATGTCTTTCAAGGCTGTCATCACGGCACCCATCAGAAGGAAGAAACCCACTGGGGGGAAAAAATGGGGAAAAGAATTGGAGTTGAAGAAATCCTAGATAAACCAGACAGAGAGAAGCCAAGAAAAATCACAACCAAGACAAACGTTATACAAGTTTATGCCCCTACTCAGATGGGTCTGCAATGGGAGGGGGGGTCAAAAAAGTCAAAATGGCATCAGTGATCATGTCCAACCTCTTCCTGAAAACCTCCAGGGAGCCCCTCACCTCCACAGGAAGACTCTTCTGTTGGCCAGATCTGACCACTAGAAAGTTTTTCCTTCTGTTTAAGCACAATCTAGGGATCTGTAACTCGTCCAGTTTCTAAAGCAATGAAAAATGGTTCCCGACCACCCTCCTTTTACTGTATATGCCTGAACAGGAGCATCGTGTCTCCCCTCCATCGCCTTCTCCAGACTGAACATCCCCAGCTCCTGCACAAGGCATGTCCCCAAGTCCCTGTATCATCTTCTCTGCCCCTGTTGTATTATCTCCAAGACTTCTCAGGAGTATTTCTTAGAATTATAGCTGAAGGGGGCCCTTGAGGCCATCCAGACCAGCCCCCTCCTCAAGGCAGGAATCCAGATCAAAGCATCCTCTCTTGATGGCTCACTAGCTTCTGCTTGAACACAGGAGGAGGAGCCCACCACCTCTCTGGGATCCCCTCCCATTACCGGTCCTGTTGGGAAGTTTCTCCTAACATCCAGGAAGTTTAAGAACCTGCCGTGTCTTGAAATGATTTTATTCGGCAGTCTGGAAGTCTAGAAAGTCCTGAACTTTCTTCTAGGTGAAAATTTCCCAGGGACTTGAATGTTGCTGTATTGCCTGCTTGCTCTTTTCTATCCAGTGCTACAACCGCTCTTTATTGGACTCACTGCTTGATTAATAAATAAAATCTGTCTATGCTGTCCACCTATCCGGATCCTGGTCTTTCTGCCAGCCACAGAACGATACCTGTGCAAAATATGGCAACCAACGATGACTTTCGGGCTTCCTCCACCTTCCCGGCTCCTAAGGCGTTGCCTACTCGGACACTGACGGAGGTCCCAATCCCAAAGGGAATCTAAACGAGGCAAGAAAGTAGAGCGGACCAGGAGAGAGGGGACAGACCTGTAGGGATACCCTTCCTGATCCTGCCTGGGCCAGGCCCTCCACCAACATGGATTATTCATGAAATTTATACACTGCTTCTACCTTCAAGGAATTTACAGGTCGTCCTCATTTAGTGACCTCTTGGTCATTAAGCAAAGCAGTTGCTAAGTGAAACCGCAACTGTGCTTGCATTCTTACTGTACTTCAGCTTTCCTTTGCTTTACAGACCTGAGAAGGTCGTCAAGGCAAGGGTTGATCGCAAAGTGACTTTTTCATCACCGTCATAACTGCGTACGGTCGCTAAACAAGGCAGTTGCTTAAAGAGGATTCCCTGCATATCAATTACAGCCAATGCAAACCACAGAATGCACACAAAATGCAGGAAAATGTACATTATGCCTTGCTAATTTGGGGCGTCTGAAAGGAGGGATCCGAAAAGACAAGATGGCAGGGCCTTGACCTATTTTTTTGCATGAGCTGCTGAAGGTCTGGGTGGGACACATTTGTTGAACTATCGTGGTGACGTGGCGGATGGGAAATGCTTACCATATAAGCTACTGTGGCAATTTCATAAATGATGGATTGTGCAGACAGATCCAGCACACTTAGGAGGCCTGCAAAAAAGTCAGGGGAAAGGGAAAATAAAGATGCAGGGGTGTCCACAGGGCAGAAGTCCAAAAAGTCAAGATGGCGACCTTAGCCACCATCTTTACTTTTTGGACCTCTCTGCTGGATGCCACTGGAAGGAACAGTAATCTTCATATTGTGTTTCCCATTAATATGTATTGCCCCACCCACCTGGGAGAAAGGGAGTGTCCTGCCTTTTGGCTCCACCCCCCCAGCCACAGCTCCTCCCCCTGGCCACTCCTGACCTATCAGAAAGCTTCCAATTTCAAAGGTCCACCATTCGATGCAAGTCATCAGCATACTGGGAATCGCCAGCGACATGAAGAGACCCCATTCCTGCAGGCATTCCATGGACCATCCTGGGTTGCCAGTGGAAAACAAAGGAAACTCACATCAACAAGCCAGGATTCACAGACTGAAAGCAAAGGTTACACCGGTCACAAGAGAGAGCACAGGGCGTCTACAGGACATGGTCAAAATGCAGTTTTTAAATGCTCTCTGAGAAAAGGGCCCCTAGAAAGATATTGCAGATCAGGCACAAGGAAGTTTTTTGCAGATGGGTTGATGGGCATTTTCATGTTTTGATTTGATATCAGAGTGAGGACAGCAATCCGGGACCGTGCCCAGAATGAGTGGGGCTGAAACCTTTGCCCCTTTTTTGCTGGGGGTGGGATTTGAAATGGACGTGCCAGACTTCCACCACCTTCAATGCAGCTGTTTTCATTGTTTCAAACATGGTCTTCATAAAAGTGACCTTTTGCTGCCATATTTCGGCAGCCCAGCCCAGACTTGACAGGATGGGGGCAGCAAAAACAGATTAGGGGGCATATATAGCTCACACAATTTCAGAATCCTACCACCGACGGTAGACACTTAAATTAAATTCTACCAGAAATGCGATGGCTTCAGGCTGCATCTAAGACTTTGGGCTCAGGTGAAAAAGTGATCAACGGTTGGTTGATTCTTGGCTTGAAATGATAAAAATCTCCAATCCTGCTGAATCGGAAAACCTTCCTCAGAGCCCAGATTTGACAAGGGGGTCCCAATCTGAAGACTTCTGGCCATTCAAAGGTGCTGCAGCTGGAAGTGTGCAATGATCCTAACTGAGCAGTCAGCGATGGGGGCTTGGCAGAGGAGCAACCAGGCAAAGACACACCCGCACTCTTACACACGCCTATAAAAAGTGTCTCACCTCCCCAGGTTTTCACGTGAAGCTTTTTCCACTTGATATACAAAAAGAGGGTGATGGCTTGACAATATTGAGCGATGGTGTTGGCCCATGCCGAGCCTCTTTGAAGAAAGAAAGAGATGCAGATCATCACGATAGAAGGAGAAACGAGAGGCTTTGGGTGACATTTTAAACAATTACTGCACAAAATCAAACGTTGATAGGGCAGGCGTTTGAATGTGTCGCCGCTGCCACAGTGACCCTGGGCCAGTCCCTCTCTCTCAGCCCAACTCGGTGCAATGCAGACCAGCCTCCTCGTGGTGCACCCTGGGCAACGTCACTTGTCACGGCTAAATAGTCCACACATCTGGCTGCTGGACCTCACAAGGATTTCCCAGCAAGAAAAAAAAAAGCAGCATGAACACCGAGCTGCTTTGCCATACGATTAAAAAAAAAAAACTGTACAAAATGGGCTTTGTCTGTTTTGTGAATACAGGTAGTCCTTGTTTAGTGACCACAATTGGAACCGGCAACTTGGTTGTTAAGTGAAGAGGTCACTAAGTGAAACATCCCAGTTTTATGACCTGACTTCAGCTTTCCTATGCTTTACAGGCCTGCGAAGGTCGTAAATGCAAGGACTGGTCACAATGTTACTTTTTCATTACCGTCATAACTGCTAATGGTCACTGTCCAAGGCAGTTGCTAAACGAGGACTACCTGTATTCACACTGTGTTGTTCTCAAGCCTCTCCTGATTTTGTTTGCAGGGAATTTGACTGAAAGGCATTTCACTAGGGGCTCTCTGGCCCTCCTTTTATTGTTTCGTTTTGCCATGAACTTGAGTTCTGCAAAGTTTGTAGCTTGATGAATTCTAGTCCACTTAATCCATGGCTTTATTAACCATCTTTTGCTAAAACCAGCAACTGATGTCCAGTTTTCCGAAAAATGGCTTGGCAAACACAGCCTCTGTTCCAGGGAAGAGGAAAACAAATGGAAATAGACATTTTTGTCTCCAGCAGGCTACTTACCTAACTCCCATGTGAAATTGGTAGAGGAAGATATAATTCGCAAGGACATTGATAATGTTTGCAACAATGCCACAAAAAACCTCTGGCCAGATGATCTTCTGCAATGAAATTTTATTTTTGCATTTCAGCTGATACCGTGCTCCTTCAACCCTTAAAACAGAGTCTCTTTCAACTGAGCTGGATTCTTGGGGTCATTTTTCTTGGCAGCAGCACTTTCTCCTGAAATGTGTTTAGCCTAGCCTAGCCTTCTGCCTGAAGATTTCCTTGTGGTGCCCCATCCAAGTACCCAGCTTAGTTTCTGAGGCCCGTTGAGACTTTTCACCCTAATAGTGACCAAAGTGAGGTTTTGGTTTGCAAAGTGTTGCATGTCTGTTTCCAGATGCCTTTAAAAGGACAGGCACTCTACCTATCATAAGCCTGAATATACTCAGTATACAGGTAGTCCTCACTTAATGACCACAATTGAGACTGGAATTTTGGTTGCTAAGCAAAGTAGTCATTAAGCGAATCTGAGCTGATCTTATGACCTTTTTGTGAATCACTGCAGTCATCAAGCAAACCACCTGGTTGTTAAGCAATTCACGTGCTTCCCCACTGATTTTGCTTGCCAGAAGCAGCTGGGAAGGTCGAAAATGGCGATCACGTGACCACGTGATGCTATGATGGTCATAAATGCAAATTGGCTGCCAAGCGCCAAATCATGATTACGTGACTGCGGGGATGCTGCAACAGTCGTAAGCGTGAACACCGGTTGTAAGTTGGTTTTTTCAGCAGCGTCATAAGTCTGAATCATCACTAAACAAATGGTCGTTAAGTGAGGACTACCTGTATAGTTGGTGATATTAGATCCTACATTGTGCTGGTTAAGAACGAGCAGAGCAGCCTGAAAACTTAGTCTGCTGGGGTCCTTGCTGGCACATCCCCAGCAACTTGGACCAGCTGATTCAATTCCCACCCCACCTTTATGGATGCTGTGATAGAGGTTTGGCGTTTCTAACTTAGACCAAGGTGCCTCACAGTGATCCAACATTTCAAAAGACGCCCCCCCAGGCCATCGCTCGGTTCCTGCCCCAGTGCTGCAAAGACTAAGGAATGACGGAAAGGAATTGATTACCTGGTTTTGCAAATACCGCATCTGGATCTGATAAATAAAGGATGCCTGCAAGGTGCAGAGAAGGGGAGGCCCATCAGCAGTCGGAAGAAAGCAAGAATCTGCAGAGTCAGTAATTTTTAGTTGAATTCCCCCCCCACCCCACAAAGGAATTGGCACTTTTCCCAGCACTGCCCCTCCTCACGTAGAATCACTGAATCCTGAATGCATGGATTGAAAAAGACGGTAAAGACAATCTAGACCACAGGTATTCCTCGACTTCTGACCACAATCTGGGCTGGAACCTCCGTTGCTAAGCAAGGTGGTTGTTAAGTGAGTCACATTCAACTTTACGACCTTTTTTGCCATGATCGTTAAGTGAATCACCACAGCCATTAAGCAAATTACCACAGTTGTTAAGCAAATCCAGCTTCCCCTATCAACTTTGCTTGTCAGAAGCAAGCTGGGAAAGTTGCAAATGGCGATCATGTGACCCCAGAACTCTGCAACTGTTGTAAGTACAAGTCAGTTGCCCAGTGCCTGAATTTTAATCATGTGACTGCAGGGACACTGCAACGGCCATAAATGCGAGGACTGATTGTAAGTCACTTTAGCACCATTGTAACTTTGGTTGCTAAACAAATGGTCGTAAGTCGAGGACTAGCTGTAGTGTTTGTCATCTCAGCAAGTTTAAGATGTATGGACTTCAACTTCCAGAATTCTGGGAGTTGAAGTCCATACGTCTTACACTTGCTGAGATTGAGAAACACTGACTAGACCAACCCCAGGCTCGGTGCAAGAATCTACCACTGTTCCAGACAGAAGTTCCACTGGTATAGCTCCTGAGTTGCCAAGTTCAGGGAGGAATCATGGAAAGTTTCGCCTACTGGATTTCAGCCTGCCAGCTGCCAGTCCAAAGCAAACCGCTTTCCCCACCCAATGTGGGGAAGATCGTTTCATTGTCCCCGTCCCTCTGCATAGCCAATGGGATTGCCAAACGGAGGTGATGGGAATTGTAGTCTACCACGTCTGGCTACACCAGCTTGCCAACAGGACTCCAAATTAGAAATAGAATGGGACCCTGCAGTCCCCAAGATTCTCCTAGATAACATAGCTAAAATTTGATGTGAAAATTTAGCTTTTTTTAAAGAATTAATGTGCAAAATACTGGAGCATATTAAGAAAATACACTTGTTATCCACCTTGAACTCTTCAGTCCTCTTAAATGCAATACATAAAAACATGCACGCATGTGCGCGCACACACACACACATATAATTTTTTTTTAAAAAAAGAAGCAATCCACTTATCTGATCCTTTTCCCTGATGCTACAGAGGAAAAGCAAAGGAAAAACTGGAAACTTACGGGAAGTGCTGGAATAAAGATCATGACATAAACCTGAGTGAGCCTGGAGGGAGAAAGGGCATAAATTGGCAGTTATTAGATTCTGCAGTCATGTTCACTGCAGTCCTAAAAAGCTTATGTTTTGAAGTAGCCTCTTCCTGCATCACCTTGTGAGCATCTTTAGGGAAACCCTATCTTCTTAATTTTACAAAAATAATAAATAATTTTGAAAACGTTAAATCTCAACAAAATTCAAAAGGTCCAGCTTTGTGGGAAATCTTGTGAGGATGGATGTTCTTTACTGACGTGAATTTTGGATGGATACTCGTTATTGATTCGAATTTTGAATGGTTATTCTTTATTGATTTGAATTTCGAATGGTTATTCTTGATTGATTTGAATTTCGAATTGATATTCGTTATTGATTTGAATTTTGAATTGATATTCTTTATTGATGTGAATTTTGGATGGATATTCTTTATTGATTTGACTTTTGGATTTATGTTCTTTATTCATTTTAATTCTGAATGGATATTCTTTACTGATGTGAATTTTGGATGGATGTCAATTTGAATTTCGGCTGATCGTTCTTTATTGATTTGAAAGGGAGAAGCTTTGGAACAGGCATTGGCTGCAAAGCAGATTTAAAACACTACCTCAAATGGAATCATGGCAGGAGTCAGGGGTGCCTGGGAGGAGAGTCAAAAAAGTTAAGATGGCACCTGCAAATATGCAATTGAAACCTTGCCCCTAGTTCAGGTGACATCTTGACTTTTTTGACACCTCCTACAGATGCCTTGAGTTAATTGGGAGCAGATCACTATCCCCCAATACTCCATCTTCCTTTTCCTGGTTCATGGGGAATTCTGGGAGTTGAAGTCCACACCTCTTAAAGTTGCCAAGGTTGAGAAACACTGTGCCAGAAGATCCTTTCCAACATTACATCATTCTCTTCCATCATCTCCAAGAGGACTCAGAGAGGCACATAGAGGCGAATGATTGCCAAAATCTTCACTGGATAATTTTTAAGCCCCAATTATTGCTGTTCAGAGGTGACCATCCACCCAGCCCATCCCGCGACGCCAGAAATGCCAGTCCCACCCACAGCGTTGCTTTAACTCGCAAGAGAGATTTCGGTTCCCACCTGGAGACTTCCGGATCCTGTCGGATCAGCAAGAGGAGCTGTTCGGTGTTGATAAAAAATGCCCAGCACGGGAAGCAGCAGAGCAGGAGGATCAGCACCCCTTGTTGCAGGATGGTGCCCACGCGTTTCATGTTCCTCCCACCATAGGTCTGGAACAAGAAGGCCACCTTTGGGTTCTCAAGATCTCGACAGCCAAGGAAGTCCAAGGAGACTTTTGGAGAGCAAGCTGCTTGCAATAGCCCTTCCCACCAACAACACAGAGAGGTCCAAGGGAGAGGTGGCCACTTCCACAATGACCTTCTAATAGCACCCTTCTAGAGGAGTGTTCTTCAGCTTCACAGTACAGTTCTGATATGAATCCTAGTGTTGATCCATGATGTTGGAGGCCTGTCTAATTTAAGTTTGGGATTCACTGTCCCAAGATGTGGTGTGGGCTACCCATTTGACTGGCTTCAAAAAAGGGGTTGACCACATCCTGGAAGTCCTGGATGGGATCCAGGGCTTTTAGCCTTGAAGGCAGCAGGACTGCCTCTGAAGGCCATCTGCTGGGACTCATGGGCTTCCTGGTGCAGTTGGTGGGCCACTGGGAGAAGCAACTGCTGGACGAGACGGGCCAGAGGGCCGGTCCAGCAGAACGCACTGATGTTCTTAGGTTTCAGACCAAGGAGACTCAGACGTAAACTTCAACACATCCTGGAACCCCTTGCTAGACCTTGGTCTGATCATTCTCTCTCTGCCTGATCTACCTCACAGGGTTGTTGTGAGGATCAAACACAGGAAGGGAACGGCCTTGGCCACCTTGAGCTCCTTGGAGCAAATGTTTGGTGTTACAAAATGATAAACAGCATCTAATAAGAAATAACAGTAAACTTGTGAAGTGGAAAACCAGAGAAATAGGTCATACTGTATAGGTCCTAGATAGGGCGGGATTTTGAGCCACTTGTTCTTTGTTAAGAACCAGTTCCTATCCTTAGTGTACCTTCTCAAAAAACAAGAACAGTCTTCCCGAACTTGAGGCTTCCTAGAGGTCTTGGCACTACAACTCCCGTGACTCAGAGATGTTGGTCTGGGTAGCCAAGAAATCTAGAGGGCATCAAGTTGGGGAAGACGGAGTCAGAAGACCCCCTGAATTACATCCCAGTCTTGATGGCCTTTTTCCAGGCTGGTGACTTAGCTTAGCTCTGTTGGGGGGGTCTCAGATTTGGGGAACAGCGCCCTCCTAAAATGAGTCAATAAATAAATTTGGTGACTTTTGTTCCAATAAAACTCATTTTATTGAGGTAAGAAACTTATCTGTTGCTTTCTTAGACTTACATCTTGCTTCCTTTCAGGAGCTCAAACCAGCATACATAGTGTTCCTTCCTCCTATTTTTCCCCACAACAACCCTGGGTCACCTGATTTCCACTTCCTCCTTCTTCTTGGGCTTGGGGATTAACAGTCTCCATTACCCTTCTGGCACACATGCAAGCAGGAGCTGCTGCAGGAAGGCAGCCCTCTCCAACCATCCTCTGCTACCAAGAACCAGCAATGATTAAATGCTTTCTACTATGAACCTACCTGTGTCCAGACCTACTGAATAAAAGTAAGCTATCTCTATTTTTCTTCATCTAACTACAGTGTGAAGACTGAATTTGTTTCTGAACGTAATTAAGCTTAATGTGCAAGTTCTCTTTTTTGGTTCATGCTTCTCCTCTGCAAGATTGCTGTTAGCTGCTTGGAGTTCTTTAATTAACCTTTAAAAACTCCTTCAGACTTTGTGTGCCCTTCTCTTATTTTTCCTTGCCACAACAACCCTGCGAGGTAGGCTGGGCAGAGAGAGGGGAGACTGGTCTAGAGTCTCCAGGGACTTGAACCTGGGCCTCCCCTCTCTTAGTTCAGCATCTTCAGCATGACACCCCACTGCCCATTTTTAATAAGCATTTTAATGGATCTAGCACAAGCATTCTCCAACTTTGTGGTGGTGGATCTGCCTGCAGCGCAGTCTTTTGCGCAAAGCAGGGAACCCAGAATGGAGTGAGTTTTGACAGTGTTTCCCCTTTGCCTGGGCAAGCTTGATCAGGATTTTAAAAATTGGCTCGTGAATGCCCAGCGGGGATCTCAGCTTACACTTTGAGAACTGCAGAGTTAAGCAATCTTCACATAAGCGTCCAAGGCAGTGTTACTCAACCTTGGGAACTTTAAGACATGTGGACTTCAACTCCCAGAATTCTGGGAGTTGAAGTCCACACATCTTAAAGTTCCCAAGGTTGAGAAACACTGGTCCAAGCAGTGCATTCAAATCAACAGCACTTAACGGCAGAAGAGAACACTGAATCTCTTTTGCAGAGAGAGAGAGAGAGACCAAATGAGAATTAAAAACCACAGATCCTCTGAATTTTGAAGGGGCCAAACCCCAAAGTCTGGCCCTTCCAAATGAACTAGATGCAGAAAAATTAGGAAGTGGGTTGCATCCTTTCTTCCTGTATCTGGCAAACGCCGAGCTTTGACGGAAATGCAGAATTTCCCGTTCAAGCAGGGCTGCGTTCAACAGTAGATAGATCAGGTTTCATCGCCCCCACATCTCCCCCCAACTGGGAAAATGCCTGCTGCTGTGACCCACCTGGGATATTAACGTGTCACAGGCTGAGGATAACCCGAAACCGATAGAAATGCCGGTCACGTTGATAACCTAGGAACAGTAAGAAAGACAGAGGAGAGGAAATTTAGAAAACAGGCAACGGCTGTTCACTACTGGAAAATGGATATAGTTGAGGACAGCCATCCCAATGTGGCATTCTCGAGCTATGCTGGGACTACAACTCCCAGAATGCCCAGCCCCAGGAGAAGCCTATTCAAAATGGGCTCTTCTAGTTTAGCTCCTGCCTGATCTTGTCTCTGCATGAACGTTCAGCAGAATCAAGGCTTGGGATGGGGGACCACCAGGAAACCCCAGAGGTGTAGGCTTGATTGGGGAATTAAGAAAAAAAATTCCATGGTAAGCCAGCTCTGCTTTGTCACCAAGAAAAGTGCATCGATTTGGCCAGGATACCTCCAGCCCCTGAATTCCCCTTGAAGGAGACTTCATTTTAAAGTATTCAGGTCATCCCAGGACAGATGATTTCTCAGTTTGGCCCAATCTTGGTTCCACAGACTAATGGGGCAGAGAAAGACTGTTCTCCCCCTCTTTTTCCTGGGCATTGGAGTTCACACCGTGCAAAGCAGATCAGTTCTGAGCAACCAACCTTCACCAAGTCATCAGGGCCTTCATACCTCACTGAATGTTGGAATTATCAGGGGTCAACTCAGCATTGTCTCATAATCATAAGGGGGTCCCTCTAGCAAACGCATCCCTATTGTGCTCGTGAGATGCCACATGGATCACCTGATTTCCACTTCCTCCTTCTTCTTGGGCTTGGGGATTAACAGTCTCCATTACCCTTCTGGCACACATGCAAGCAGGAGCTGCTGCAGGAAGGCAGCCCTCCCCCAACCATCCTCTGCTACCAAGAACCAGCAATGATTAAATGCTTTCTACTATGAACCTACCTGTGTCCAGACCTACTGAATAAAAGTAAGCTATCTCTATTTTTCTTCATCTAACTATAGTGTGAAGACTGAATTTATTTCTGAACGTAATTAAGCTTAATGTGCAATTTCCTTTTTGGTTCACGCTGCTACTCTGCAAGATTGCTGTTTGGCCGCTTGGAGTTCTTTTATTAACCTTTAAAAACTCCATCACTGAAAACATCTTCACACAGAGCCATGTGTGAAGATTAATTTCAATGTAATTTTCCCAATCCAGGGTCTCCCCAGCATCTTGAGTGTTGGGACTACTAATCCAAGAACCCACACCAAGCCCCAGGCCTTGAAACCCCAACACATCTTGAAGGTACCTGTCTGGAGGAAGCTATCGCAGATGTTTCCTCAAATTATCATCTGGAGATTCCAAAAGAAAGTGTGAACTAGGGTCCTCCTTCTTGCCCTTTGTCAAACCCTTCTTTCATTGGCTGTACTTTGGCCTAGTCCACCCAACTCACGAAGGCATAGTTGGCTTCATATTGCTTTGCTGAACAAGCCATGATTATCTGTAACCTATAATTACTCAACACCCTACTCCAGTTTTCCAAAGCAGAATGGTTGGATTTGCACCGCAGGCTAAACCAAATCTCAACAAATCACAAAATCACAGGCTCAATTAGATGTATGAATTGAAATACTGGCTCGGTGGACACCACCATGCATTTTTCTTGGCAAAAGTGGGGAAGTGGTTTGTCACTTCGACTTCCCAGTCTTGTCTGTGGCCCTGAAAGTTCCTATCCAAGTTTTTTTTTTTAATCTGCTCAATTGTGTCTGATTCTTGGAGACTGCCTGGAAAAGGCCCCTGCCGTTTTCTTGGCAAGGCTTTTCAGAAATGGTTTGCCATTGCCTCCCTCCTAGGGCTGAGTGAAAGTGACAGGCCCAAGGTCACCCAGCTGGCTTCGTGCCCAAGGCAGGACTAGAACTCATGGTCTTCCGGTTTCTAGCCTGGTGCCTTAACCGCAACACCAACCTGGCTCTCTAATCCAAGTATTAACTTTAATAAATTTCATAAACAATTTAATAAAATTAATTAATCCAAGTATTAATCCAAGTATCTGGTTAATCCAAGTACTGACCAGATCCAAATCAGCTAGAGATTACCCACCTGCAGCTATTGTTCTTACCCAAAATCATAAGAGGGAGATTATAAGAGAGGTTAAGGTTTAACCAAATCTCTCAGTCCTAATATTAGCTCTCTGCTCCCTTTAAAATTCACATTTTCCAGGCAGCTCCATTTCCAAACTCTTAATTTCCAATTGCAGGTAACCTTAGTAGAAACAGCACATCCAAAATGCCTCTGGGAGTCTTTAAGGATCTGCAAATCATCTCCTTATTCAAAGGTGCTTACCCTGATTGCAGAATCTGACTATGAAAATACCACATTTTTCTTTAAAAAAAAAAAGGACTTCACCTTTCCACCCCAAAGATCTGTGAAAACATCAACAGCGGCTCTCTTTCGCAAGAGCCCACTCTTGGTTCTGCTCTGCATGAGTCTTCCTTCGGGGACAACATTCCTGACGTAGACTCAGCCAGAAATGCAACAGGGAACCTCCTCAGAGAATGAGTGAAATAATTAAATATCTATCAAGTCAGGCTTGACTCTTAGGAACTTAATGGATATATCCACATTGTTTGGGGGACAAAAATATAGAAGTGATTTGTTATTCTCTTCTCCTGGGATGTTTTTTTTTCCCCAACTACCCAGTCTAGCCTCTGGCCCTAGGGTTTCCTTGTGGTCTCCCATCCAAGCACAAATCAGGGCTGACCCTGTTTAGCTTTTAGAGGTCAGCCAAGCTCAGCTAGAAGCTACCACTGGATGAAGAGAGGGGGACTCACCGCAATTGCAAGCGTGACAGAAGCCAACTCCACTTGCCCAAGGTGGCCACAGAATATCGTGCTGACGACGTGGATCATGAACACCAATAGCTGAATCACCGTCTAGGCGAAGAAAGGTGAGGAGCAGGAATGTGAACATATGTAATTCTTCAAACCACCCTCTAGAGGTGTAGTAGAAGCCACCCATGTGGGCCCTGGAGCACTTGCAGTCAAGCATCTTTAAGTTTGCAAGAGATTCAAATGCTGGAATAATAGCATTTTTAGGGTTCAACGGTAGATTACAGGATTAGAATCAAGCAATTGACAACTTAGCAGTGGATTAAAATCCTGCAATAATGCAGTTTGATGCTGGGGGCAGGCTGACCTATTGTTTCAGTCCCTCTGAATTTAACCATCTCTTTCCTTCCTGGTTAATCTCAGAAGGTGCTACCAGACTGCGGATTTTCGCCCATCCTAGACTAACCCAGCTCTCCTCCTGCAATTTCCCTCCCACAGGGGCAGAAACGATCCACATTTGGATTGGAAGATCTTTGCTCAACCTGAGCCCTGGGGTAGGTCTCAGGGTTTGAAAGTCCACCTCACATCTGAGCTGTATAACCAGCCGAGTTTAGCTGCCAGAGACCCGGGGGGCACCGAACCAAGAATCACCGTGAGTTGGGCATTCATATAAACCTCTTTAATAAAATAAAACAAATAATAAAATAAACTGCTAGCTACTCAGCTGACAAGGGCTGAGCAAAGAGACAACAAGGTGGTCTGGACCGCCTGTAAAACTGGGGGTGATCACCTGCACCAAGAATGTCTCTGGTGGGTTTGCCAGTTTAAGACTTACCAGTGGCCCAGCCATTGCCAAGATCTTCTTCGCTTCCTCCCAGAAATTGGACGGAATCAGCCAACATAATTTCCTGCAGCCAGGGGGGACCAAACGCTTTGGATCTTCTTCGGATGAAGGGCTGAGTGGGGGCTTCTCAAAGGCAGGTACCCCGCGATCCATAGGTTGCAGGGTGGGGGGAGAGGGCTGTTTGGGGTTTTTTAAAAACTTGGATTTCTTCTCCTTGACCCCAAGGCCTTATCATCTGCTGCAGGATGGACTTCAAGCAGATCTGCACCACAAGGCTGTCTTCACAGTCCGACTCTTTTGGGCAAAGGGCGAGCGTGGGAGTCCGTCCATAACCAATAAAAGACAGGGAGGAACAGCCGGTTGGGAAACTCGGCGCTCCCAGGCATCAGTGGGAGGTTGGCTGGGATGTTTCCAAGATAATGGTCACAGGGTCAAAATACTGATGAGGTCTTAGGAACGAGAACCTGGAGCTGTTACGAAACGCATCTCTTCTGCCAAGTCAGATCTACAGTCCATTAAAAATAGCACTGCCCAAGAGTGGGCAGGGTATTCAAAGCAAGGGTATAGCACAAGTTCCTAGTTCTCATGGCGAGCAGGGATTTGGGAACCTGTGTGTTGTATTCGGAGTGAAGCTGCCTTTCCCTCCCTGTCGAATTTTAGCATCTTGCATGGAAAATGCAGGGGTAAAATGCTTTTAAGCAGAGAAATTAAACCAACTTCCCACCAAGGGAAGCGGTTGAGCATTTGTCTGAATGAAGGAAAAGCAAAATCTGTTATTAAAAAGAACAACAACAAATAAAAGGACGGGCATTTGAGCAAAGTGTAGTATAAACTTTGGACGTGGGCTCCCAATAAGAGCTCAGTGGTTTTCCTTGGCTGAGAAGTGAGAGATAAAATTGGCTGCGTCAGTGGGCAATTTGAAACCATGAATTTCAACATCTCAAAAGTAGAGGGTGCTTTGGGGGATAAATGGTCAAAGGCACACTGTTTTATTGTGGTAGGGAAAAAAAGAATTCAAAAGTGAAAATAATCCAGCGAGCATCTCTCAGCGTTTAAATGGCCTCCCTCTTCATCTTTTACCCCTCTGCGCATGATCGTGTTGGGCTTGCTGGCCTGTAGGGGGTCAAATTTGGGCCCTGTGTCCAGCCCAAAATGCAACCTTGGATAGAATAAACCATCAATGTAACCAAGTGAATATCTGAGATTTCTGCACCACTTGTAGCAGAGCTTTGGATCCAGATTAGAAACGGTCCTCTTGGCCAGGAAAGAGGAAAACAGGTATGTCATTGGAGAAAAAGCTATGTGATGCTCAGCTGTGGAAGGAGAGCAGCGTCAAGATCCACAGAAGAAACGTGCAGCTCCAAATTCCTCTGGAGCAGCTGCTGGCTGGACTACATTATCCACCATCCTGAGCCACCCTGGCCACTGGAATGGGAATTGAACTCCAACCGGTCTGGAGAAAACATCAAGTCCACTCCCCAACTTGGGCAGGGATCCAAATAAAACTCCGAATTACAGCTGGGGGAAAAAATGCAGGAGGGAGGATCCCAAAGGATCTGCAGGCTTGAATTCCCTTTGCAACTGAGGGTACCCAACCAAAAGAAAAAGAAAAAAAAATACTTGAAGGTTTGGGACTCTGACACTTGACAAAAGTGAGTGTGTGAAGGGCCCCGTTTCAAGGTTGTGCGAACACCTTTTTTAAGATCTCTCGGCTGTATTTAGATTTAGATTTAATTTTTTGCATTGTTTTTATTGTCTGATTGTTTTTATTACTGTTAGCCACCCAGAGTCACTGGTCTGAGATGGGCGGCCATATAAAGGGAATGAATGGATGGATGGATGGATGGATGGATGAAAAAGAGGACCGAGGATCAACATGCTTGAGGTGTCCAGAATCATGCAGGACTTGGAGAAAGTAGGTGGGAATTTTTTTTCTCCTCTTCTCTCCAAACAGAATCCCAGAATTGTGAAATTCGAAGAGACCCTGAGCGTCATCTGTTCTAACCCTATGTAATGTGTGGGAAAAGCAATTTAACCATCCTGGAGAAGTGACTGCCTAGGACTAGACGGCAGGCAAAGAAGCTGGAAGGAACGTTAAACCGGAGAGCAGAAAGCGCATCTTCCCACAGTGCGGATGAAGCTGTGGAACTCACTCCCACAAGATGCGAAGGCCCCTAACTTGAATGTCTTTAAAACGGGACTGGAAAAATTTGTGAAGCACAGTCCTATCGAGGGCTATGAATCTTAAGCCTCAATCTTACCCTCATTGCTGGGGGCAGCATCTCCCCAAAAGTTGCAGGGGAACAACGGTGAGACGGGTACAGTAGGACCCCTGCCTGCAAGGCTTGGCCATTTTATGAGAAACAACAAGCTGGTCCATTTTTTCCCTAGAAAATATGGTCACTGTAATGGTACGTTGAATGTTCAGGCCTGAAGCTGGCTTGCTCTGGGGCCAAAATGTTTTCAGAGGACATTCAGACCAGAAGTCTATAATATAGAAATCTAGTATATAATTACAGATAGAAGGCTAATCGTTGATAATTTGCAGGATCACATTTGTCACTTTCTTATAAACTGGGATAATAATACTGTAGAGATGAGCCAATCTTTAGACCAGTGTTTCTGAACCTTGGGAACTTTAAGATGTGTGCACTTCAACTCCCAGAATTCATGCTGGCTGGGGAATTCTGGGAGTTGAAGTGCACATATCTTAAAGTTCCCAAGGTTCAGAAACACTGCTTTAGGGAGACATAAGGAGTTATTTATGGCTTTAAAGAGGGGAGCAAGCACAGATCCCCACCGTGTAGGGTTTAATTTTAAGAATTCTGGCAAGATTAAGTCTTTACCAGGAGTTTTTGAACCTCTAAGGGTGAAACTGGGGGCACTTCAGGAAGGGGCTCACCAAATAGCTGGGTAGGAAGTTCCACTGCCATCAGATGCAGCGTATAGATGACAGAAATAGCCAGTCCAAGATTTAAGGGGGATTAGATTGTTCTAATTATTTTTTAATTATTAAGGAATTATTTTTAAACAAGCAATGCGCGGAAGTGGAAGAAGACAATAGAATAGGAAGGACGAGAGACCTCTTCCAGAAAATTAGAAACATCGGAGGTAAATTCCAGGCCAAGATGGGTATGATCAAAAAGAAAGATGGCAAGGACCTAAGAGAGGAAGAAGAGATCAAGAAAAGGTGGCAAGAATATACAGAAGACCTGTATCGGAAGGATAACAATATCGGGGATAGCTTTGACGGTGTGGTCGGTGAGCTAGAGCCAGACATCCTGAAGAGTGAGGTTGAGTGGGCCTTAAGAAGCATTGCTAATAACAAGGCAGCAGGAGACGACGGCATCCCAGCTGAACTGTTCAAAATCTTGCGAGATGATACTGTCAAGGTAATGCATGCTATATGCCAGCAAATTTGGAAAACACCAGAATGGCCATCTGTAATGAATGCCTCTCCAAATAATGTACTCAGACTCAAAATCAAAGTTTAAGTTCTGATTTTATTAAGGATAGAGTGCAAACAGAAAGAAAGCTGAGAATGAGAAAAGCGTGCCTAAAGTCAAATTAAATAGCCCCGTTACAAACAGAGTCCCACCCCACCCCTCAATCATCTCAAATTCACATTCCCAGGTGCTCCTAACGAGTTCTGCTGATCAACGGGCAAAAAGACCTTGGCACAAAAAGATAACCCAAACACATTCCTGCTTGGCACAGTGAGATACAGCTTTCGGTGCAAGGTTTATCAGTAACTCCCTCCCAGCCAGGAACGCGCGTCAACACTCTGGCATGCGAACCGTTACGATGTACAAACACATTGAAACGATGAACATGACACAGCAAATTTGGAAAACCCAAGAATGGCCATCAGACTGGAAAAAATCAACTTATATCCCCATACCAAAAAAGGGAAACACTAAAGAATGTTCAAACTATCGAACAGTGGCACTCATTTCACATGCCAGTAAGGTAATGCTCAAGATCCTGCAAGGGAGACTTCAGCAATTCATGGAGCGAGAATTGCCAGATGTGCAAGCTGGGTTTAGAAAAGGCAGAGGAACTAGGGACCAGATTGCCAATATCCTCTGGATAATGGAAAAAGCCAGGGAGTTTCAGAAAAACATCTATTTCTGTTTTATTGACTCTTCTAAAGCCTTTGACTGTGTGGACCATAACAAATTGAGGCAAGCTCTTAGTGGTATGGGGATACCAAGTCATCTTGTCTGCCTCCTGAAGAATCTGTATAACGACCAAGTAGCGACAGTAAGAACAGACCACGGAACAACGGACTGGTTTAAGATTGGGAAAGGAGTACGGCAGGGCTGTCTACTCTCACCCTACCTATTCAACTTGTACGCAGAACACATCATGCAACGTGCTGGCCTTGAGGAATCCAAAAGGAAGAGGGGCCGACCAAGGGCAAGGTGGATGGATGATATTCCAGAGGTGACAGACTCGTCCCTGGGGGAGCTGGGGATGTTGACGACCGACAGGAAGCTCTGGCGTGGGCTGGTCCATGAAGTCACGAAGAGTCGGAAGCGACTGAACGAATAAACAACAACAACAACAAGATTGTTCTTGCTGTCAGCATTTCTTCTGGGTGAAAATCGAGAGGAGAGTCACCTGGTCCAATTCTCAAGAGCATAACTGTGCTTTTTTTCTTTAAACAGTGTTTTATATTCCTTTTTCAGGGAGTAAAAGTTTTCATGTGAGAGAGAGTGGTTATAGATACGGGCATTCCTGTAAGCAAGAATAACCTGTGCTTTGGCTATGTTACACTCTTGTCGAACCAGGGGTTGGACAGGGATTAGACCAGGGTTTCTCAACCAGGGTTCCGTGGCACCCTCGGGTTCCGCAAGAGGTCACGAGGGGTTCCCTGGGAGATCTCGATTTATTTTAAAAATTATTGCAAATTCCGGCAACTTCAAATGAAAGAGGTAAATTTCATTCTTTATTTTGAGTTTAAGAACACTGTTGATGCCCATGAAACGAATACAATAATTTTGTGACCTCTGGCCGATATTTGAGCCTGGATGTGCAGGGGTTCCCCCAGGCCTGGAAGATATTTCAAGGGTTCCTCCAGGCTCAAAAGGTTGAGAAAGGCTGGATTGGACTGATGTGATGAAGGGGGCTGAATGGGCTCTAAGTGCTTTTGCGAAAGGCTAAAGATTCTCTGATAAATTGAGATTATTTCAAAGGCATCTGCCTGTAGTTATCTCTGCCTCAGACAGCTGTCGAAGGGGCCAGAAAGAATTAAGATGAGTCATAGCCAATGCTGGATTTTAAATCTTCCTGGGGCAAGGATTCGCTCTTGGGTCTTTGGTGAGACTTGGGGCAATTACACTCATCTCTATGAAGGTCCCTTTTAACCCAGATGTGTTAATGAATGGCCAAGTTCATGGAATAAAAGAGTGCAAAGGGGTTACCTGTGGAGAGCAAAGTTCCAGCCCAGCGCACTGTCTCCAGTGTTGCAACACAACCGGAGGCCATCACGCTGGAAAATCAGCATAGCTTTCCACTGACTTAATTTGCACCTTTTGGTAATAGATGTTTGTTAATTATTCTTAAATCTCCTTCTCGCCTAGTTAGCTGTATACAGCTTAGTGCCTGCTGGGGGGGCAGGTGCATGGAGTGGGGAGTAGCAAAAACGGGCTAATGCATTTAGTAAACTAGCCCCAACAGATCCCAATAATGCATGGGATTAAATAAATTCTGCAGTTTTCTATGTATTAGAATTACAGGTAGTCCTCACTTAGCGACTGCCTCATTTAGTGACCATTCAAGTTACAGCAGTGATGAGAAAGTCACTTTGCGACCAATCCTCGCCTTTATGACCTTCGCACACTTGTAAAGCAAAGGAAAGCCGAAGTCAGATCGTAAGCACAGTTGCAGTTTCACTTGGCAACCGCTTCCCTTAACGACTGAGTTGCTGGTCCCAATTGGGGTCGCTAAATGAAGACTACTTGTATTAGCATTAGCTATGTTCACTGGCTTGAGTTATATACAAAAAAGGTGGAATAAAAATCAATTTATTTATTATAAAAATAAAAATTTTATATATACATATATTCATACATATAAATAAATTTAAAATACTTATATAAATTTATATAAAATAAAATATACTTTATAAAATAAAGTATAAATATATTAAATAAATAAATAAAATATCATTAGATCAAAATTTAATAATAGTAGTAGTAGTAGTACTGTGGTGAGAATACCTAAAGACATTTTACCTATTTAGTCCTCCAAGAAAAAGAGCTGGGGAGAAAGAACAGCCCCCAAAGGGCAAGCTTCTTCATTACAAAACTCACTGCCAACATCTGGCCCTCCTCCTAACACTGACTGGCTAAAGCAGGCTAGCCATGCCTCTTCTTCCTTGCTGGCCAATGGGGAAAAGCCTAGTGACATAATGTAACTTTGCCAGTAGTCCCTGGGTGCAAGGGCTCATGGGATACGAGGCATTTCCCTGGGAAAGTAGGTTCCATTTGACCTGGATACTGTAGTGCAGTGTTTCTCAACCTTGGCAACTTTAAGATGGGGGGACTTCCACTCCCAGAATTCCCCAGCCAGGGGAATTCTGGGAGTGGAAGTCCCCCCATCTTAAAGTTGCCAAGGTTGAGAAACACTGCTTTAAGGAGCCACACCTGCCAATCTTCAATGGTCCATTCAGGTCTCTAAGAGTAAGTCCCGGCAATGGAAATGACTTGAGGAACAAATGACCAGGCTCAAATTATCATATTTTGGACATGTTACGGGAAGACCCGGCTTCTTTGAGAAGTCCGTAATGTTGAAAAGGTGGAAGGAAAGAGAAGACGAGGAGGACCGGCAGCAAGATGGAGGGACTCAGTTACAGCGGCAGAAATTCCTTCTTCCAGCTCCAGATTGCATGAAAATTCAAAAACCCAGTCATGAAAAAAATGATTTACAGCTTATTTGCTGTAGCTCCCAAAACATACCTTCTCTCTCCTTCTACCAAGGGCGTCCTCAGGGAGTGGTCAAAAAAGTCAAGGTGGTGGTTACACAGCAGATCAAACCACCCATTTTTTTATGTGCAGCCCACTTATGACTGTCGCAGCATCCCCACGGTCACATGATCAAAATTCGGGTGCTTGGCAACTGGCATTTATTTACAATGGTTGCAGCATCCCAGGGTCATGTGATCGCCATTGGCAACCTTCCCAGGGGGCTTCCAGCAAGCAAAGTCAATGGGGGAAGCCACATTCGCTTAACAACCATGTGATTCCCTTAACGACTGCAGCAAAAAAGTTTGCAAAATTGGGTGCAACTCACTTAATGGCCGCATCGCTTAGCAATGGAAGCTCTGGTCCCGATTGTGGTCGTAAGTCGGGGGTTACCTGTAATGATATCAGCCTCCACCATGACATGCCTTGCCAGTTGAGCTGATGGGCTCAGAGCAAGCTGTGAGCACAGTAAAAGCATGTTGTTAGCACCTTCACAAAATGGCTGCTGCTCTGGATTGGATTCTTTCCACAGTGATTCCTATGGTGGGCAGAAGAAAGAGCCACCCATCTATTTAGCAGGAAGCAAATGGGTGTGGCTTCTCCCCACCACATCTGTTTGGTCCCCCCAGGTGCTCTTGACCCCCACGGACACAGTTCCAAACCAGGCCTTATTCTGCAGCTATTTGCCTTGTGTATTTTGTAGCAGCATTAGTAGGGCAGCGGAGGAAACATTCGTATAAATATAACAGGCCCGTTTCTCATTTGTTTTAATGAAAACTCTTCTTTAAAAAAATGAGAGGCAAGAAGGGACCAGGAATCCAGCAGGTGCATTTTTTGTCCCTGACACACTTCACAAATACAAAAAATATATATTGGGACCAGGCTGTGAGTGCGATAGGTTTAATCCTCCCATCGAAGCAAGATGTCCCCTGCAAGTCAGGGGAGAATGATATAAAGATGCAAATATGCTTATGGTACAGAGGACAAAAACGGACAGCAGGATTACGTTCACGAGCGGTGAATCTACGGAGGGGTGGAAATTGGACTGTGCCCTGGAAGCAAACAAACGCAAGAAGATGGCTTGGGGGACAATTAATTAATTAAGTGCAGAATTATGCGAACCAGTATTTGCAACTGTGCGGTGTAGTAACATGTCTGGCAGCCCTGAGCTTTTGGGAGACAGTGAAGGGTGCAAAGCCATATCTGAGAAAGACAGCTGGTGTGACACACCCCTGCGTCTCTACATGCTTTCTAGCCTTGCCAATTTTTCTTTTTTTTAATGTATATAATTGTTATCAGAAATTTCTACAAAACTAAAAGATAAAATGAAAAAATATATAGGTAGTCCTCATCTTATGACCACAATTGGGACCAGAACTTATGTTGCTATGTGAGGTGGTCATTAAGTGAGTCACGCCTGATTTTACGACCTTTTGCTGCGATTGTTATGCAAATCACCCCAGCCGTTAAATGAATCGTGTGGTCGTTAAGCGAATCCGACTTCCCCCATTAACTTTGCTTGTTGGAAGCCAGCAGGAAAAGTCGCAAATGGCAATCATGTGACCCCGGGACACTGCAATTGTTGGTTGCCAAATGCCTGGATTTTGATTGTGTGACCGTAGGGATACTGCAACAGCTGTAAGAGCAAGGCTCTTTTTTCAGTGCTGTCGTAACTACAAACAGTCACTAAATGAATGGACATAAGTCGAGGACCACCTGTAAAGAACAGTTAAGAAAAAGAAAGAAGGTACAAGAAAAAGTGTGAAAAACAATACAGAAAAAGAAAAAAGAACTAAAGAAGTGACTTCCAATCTTTTTTACAGCAGTTACAAACTTATAATTGCCTCTTCCTCTTTAAGATGCCATTACGTAGTTCCCTTCTTATCCCATATTCAGCCCTTTTTAATCAGCAAATCCAGAAATCACCATTTAATTTTTTTTTCGTTTTTTCAGCAAAAAGCCCATAAAAGGTTTCCAGTCTTTCATAAAAGTACCCAATTTTTCCTTTTCCGCTCCATTCATGGCCCAGGGACACCCCAAAGTCTGGGCCGCGTTTTCTCTTTTGGTCGTGAGCCGCCCAGAGTTTGGTACAAGATGGGCGGCTGTACAAAGGTTTTAAATAAATAAATTACATCAACATGGAGACTCCAGCAGCCCCTTGGATTTTTCAGCCTCGCTTCGGCAGCCCTAATGGAAAACAGACCTATTTTTTTAAAGTCGGCCACCGGGACGTGGATTCCAAAGAGCGGGGCCAGGGCAGGCGGGGACGGCCAGGCGGCCAACTGCTGACCCGCGCCGAAAGGGGAAGCCCAGCCTTTGGGGGCGGGGCGGGTTGCCCCGAGCGCCCCTCCTGGCTCGCGTCATAGCGCGTTCCGCCCAATAGAGTCGGGGATTCCCTGCGCGGCCGCGCCCCTCGCTCGCCTCTCTGCCCGCACGTGGCCGCCGCAGCTGGGCTGCTTCTGCTCCGCCGCCGCCGCCGGGCTGGGCGGCGCGGCCGTTGGGCTCCTGGGCGGACCGGTGGTGGGAGTTGCGAGGCGTCCCCATGGCCGAGGGAGGCGGCCGGGCCGCTGCCGCTGGGACCCCGCGGAGGCCGTGATGGAGGAGCCCGCCCGGAGTTCCCCGCTGCTCTGGCCTTCCCGGTGCGCCCGCAGCCTCCGCCGGCTCCTGCCGGTCGGCGCTTGGCAGGAGGCCCGGGAGCTGATCAAGATCGGCGCCCCCGTGGTAAGGCGGGGTCGGGACCGCGGGGAGTGAACGGAAGGGGAAAAGAGACGGGCCGGGGCGAGTTCGTTCACACGACCCGCCGGGCTGAGCGAAAACGGGGCGAGTGTAGTTCGCCTGGACCGGAAATCAACTCGCCCCATTTTAGCTTAGTCTGGCCGGTCGTGTGAACGAACCCCCCGCCCCCCGCCGCCCCTTCTCCCCTTCCGTCCAAAAGAGTTATGCGAGGATCCCTTATATGAACGCGGCCCCGCAGTTTTGCTAACTCGGGTTTAACCCGCGGTGTGAACCCAAGTCCGTTGGGGTGCTGCCTTGGCTGGCAGGGGGCCGCGCTTTCCAAGCCGAGCTGCAGACCGGATCATGGGAGGGGCTGTGTGAACTCAGAACACGGAGTCAAACGGGGGAGGGGAGAGAGAAACAGGTAAAAAGTGGAAAAGGAGAAATTACAGTTCGGGGTGTGGATGCAGAATTGCCCCCCTCTTGATCACCTTGCTTCCACTTATAAACCGGCTGGCTGGGGAATTCTAGGAGCTGAAGTCCGGACATCTTCAAGTGGCCAAGGCTGAGAAACACTGGGCTGGACTGATGTTGGATTTAAATTAAAGTTTGTTATTATTCCCTTAGGATGTTTTGTTCACTTGATTGTCCTTTTGGAACAAGGGTGCTAATGGTTTCGTGAGCTGTGGCTTCTGCCTTTTAATTACACTTATGAGTCCGAAAAGGGGCAGTTAGGCTCCTTCTGATTTTGGCTCTCTTAGGCTAACATGGTTTTTCTCCTATAATGGTTTTGTAGTCTGTTTCTTGGATTTTGCCCTAACTTGCATAGCTTCTGGTCTCTGTCCAGACTGGGCCGATAACAGAAGCCTTGAGCAGAAGAGACCAAAGTCTGTCTTTTTATGGCTCCCTGGATTCTTATTTCTCCATCCATTTTCTTTTTCTTCAGCTTGGAGGCCTCTTTGGAGAAGTGTTCAACACAAACATTTGCCAGTTGCAAATCAGGGTTCCTGCAAAAGATAGCTGCCAAAAATAAAATTACAGAAATGCTTTTATTTGTTTATTTTTTACGATTAACGTCTCCCCATTTGGGGCAGCCTGGGTATGTGGTCCATACTTCTGCGCCTCAAAGCGACTTTTCTCGGTCTGATCCCAGTTAATCAGTGTCAGAGTACAGCTCCCATCATCCCAAGCCGGCGTGGTTGGGTTTGAAAAGGGACAAGATTCAGGGAAACTTTGATTAGCTGGTCTGCGTGCTTTTTAAGAAGATAGGTGGGATAAAAGATACCAAATAGAAATAAATGAGTTAGCCAGCCTTATCGAAAAAATTACTGGCAAGTGGAGCTGCTGATATATTCGTAAAGCTGTTTAAGGCTTTTAAGTTTACAAAAGTTTTCAAAAGTTCTCATCAAGTTTTTCAAAGGGTTTTTTAAAAAGTTTTTCCTCAAACAAGTTACACTTTACTGCATTCAAAGTTAAATATCCTGCTTACAGTTTTAGAAGTGGTAGATCTGTTCATTCGGTCCCTGTCCTGTTAAAGCTATTTAAAGCTATTTTAGACCAAACTTGACCCGGATGGGATCTTATCTGTTCTGGAGAAATTTCAGAGGTCTTTATATGAGACACCAATCTTGTAAATTAATCTTCTTCCCTTTGACCTTCTGAGTTTGGATGCAGGGGGGTATACCAAATCTGGGTGATTTGGCCTGGCGCTCATTCTAGCCTGCATTGCAGGGATGTTGTGTGGATAACAGGATGGAATGCAATGTAATAGCCTAATGATATATCGCATACTCATGGAGAAAATCTATGTGGTTGCTAGGAGTTGAAAATGACTTGATGGCACATACAGGTAGTCCTCATTTAACAACTGCCTTGTTTAGCAACCATTTGCAGTTACGACGGTGATGAAAAAGTAACTTTTCCAACCAATCCCTGCATTTACGGCCATCGCAGGTCTGCAAAGGAAAGGAAGGAAGGGAGATTGTAAGCACAGATGCGGTTTTACTTGGCGACCGCCTTGCTTAACAACCGAATTGCCAGTCCCCATTCTGGTTGCTAAATGAGGACTACCTGTAATTAGTCAGTCAATATTATGCTCCAGTTTTTAACATTTTCTAGCCTGAATCTCTTCTCTTTTGTCAAGTTGATAGCTTTACCCCATAATCCATTCCAGGTCTCCCTCTCTCCTGCCCCCCCCCACCCCCTAGTCCTTTAAAAAGGTCACTTGTCACCAAACTGAGGTCTTGCAAAGATTTCTACTTTAGCTGAGCTTTCGGAAAATTCATTTTCAACTGGTTTGCAAAGGGGCTTCAAGAAAAGAGTTTGCAAACTTTGGAGAGAGAGAGATTTATATAATGATGGGAAAACCGAAGCCACCAAGAAAATCTCCTCCTGCTTGTCAAAGGAGGCATGTTCAGTCTGGATCTCAGCCATAACTTCTAGCTGATCTTTCGGTGTTTCTCAAGCTTGGCAACTTTAAGGTGCGTGGACTTCAACTCCCAGAATTCTGGGTGTTGAAGTCCACACACTTTAAAGTTGCCAAGCTTGCGGAACACTAGACTGGAGTTCTCATTGCTTTTGTGTCTGTTGGAAATTCTCCCTTGCCATAATCACCTCCCTGGCACAACCATTTATAAATCCATTCACCAGTTGGGGGAGGTTTTCCAATGGGAATCTTTTCCAGACTTTCCTGGAATTTTCCAGACTTTTCCAGAATTTCCTCCTCAGGGGGGAGACGGGCAGTGATAAAAATTTGATAAATAAATAAATTTGGGGCGAGCTTTTTCTCCGACGTTCGGTGGGAAATTGCAGGGGCTGATCCTTGGCGCACCAAAACAAGTGCGTTGAAGGAGGCCAACCTGTCCCTGAATTTAACCTTTGGCTTGCACTGGTCGGCATGCGACCGGTGTTCCCATCATCCAGCTGCTGCAGGACACTTTATATCCCGTTTTCCAAACTGAGCCAGCCCTTGTTCTTTGCCAGATGACAAGCATCTGACTCACAGTCAGAAGACCATCATCGGATAATGTTCAGCCTTGACATTTCCCAGGATTGTTCCTGGTGGGACATTTTTTCTGGTTGGGTTTGAAGGAGAGGCCTGGCGTCAGAGTTCGAGCATCTGCGTTCGGGGACGGCTGTCCTGGGTTTGTCTTAAGTTTTTAAAAGGCTCTCTGGAAGGGCGATGGGAATGCTGTTCTGCAAAAGATAAGCAAGAAACCCACTCCCCATTCCAGATTTCTGGATCCACATCTTTCTGGGAAGACGAACCGATCCTGAGGGCAGTTCAGGGCTTCCTCGCTTTTTGTTCTTTGCTACGGGATGAAAATCCTTTCTCGATTGCCCCATCTCGCCCCTTCCGAGCCTCGGCACGGAGAAAGGTCATCGCCTAGATTGGATAACTCACGTACGTGCCGGGTGGAGTTTGCAAAAACTGCATCAGCCCAGGATGGTTTGGCTTATCTTGGACTCTTTTCCCCTGAGAACAAAAAACACCGGACCAAAGATTTCATTTCCAGGATCCGAGTGCCAGTTCAAACTCTTTGGGACCAAAAGACACAAGGAGTGTCCGTCGGACTCGGACCATTGCAGACCACAAGCAGAGAGAGCTCCCGGTGTGTGTCGAAAGCTAGCTTTTTCTGGCAGGAGTTTACACTTAGGTAGGCCTTATTTCCTAAGCCTGGAGCCTCGCAGAGCTAGAATGCAGAAGCTCACATATTTTGCAAAACTCCGGTGGGTCTATAGCAGTGCTTCTCAACCTTGGCAACTTTAAGATGTGTGGACTTCGACTCCCAGAATTCCCCAGCCAGCATAGCTATGCTGGTCGACAGGGCTGATCTGCTCTTGGTATATGGGTGAGTGGGGATAAAGAGCAAACAAGGATGCCAGGAAGAAAATGGAATGGAGTTTCCTGGAAATGGGCATGGCTAGCTGGATCAAAACCAGAAGCATTTTGTTCGTAGGCTGCATTTGTCGAACCACATCCAATCCCCTTGAGTTGACTGCAACCTCCGTTTCTTTTTCTATGATAGTTTTGTTCCAGGAGTATACATAAAAGAATACCAAATCTACAGATGTACTGGATTTAGCACCTAGAGAATGCTAGCATTTTTTTTTCCCCCAAGGTGCTAAGTTTCCACAAATACCCGGACAGTTCTCACCGAAGTTTAACAAGCCAGCATCTGGCTCAAGAACTGTTTTCCATGACATTCAAGAGCAGAAAGTAAAGGAGTGGAAGTGAAATGGTTGGAAACTAAGAAAGACAAGCTAGATCTGGGTCAGTTTTCCAGGGAGCGAAGAGCATTCCAATTTCTCATAAAAGTAGTTCTCGACTTAACTGTTCGTTTAGCAACCATTCGAAGTTACGACAGTGCTGAAAAAAGTGACTTGCAATTGGTCCTCATACTTATGACCGTCAGTATCCCTGCGGTCACATGATCAAAATTCAGGCACTTGGCAACCAGCTCACACTTACGACGGTTGCAGTGTTCTGGGGTCACGTGATCGCCATTTGCAACCTTCCCAGCCAGCTTCCGACAAGCAAAGTCAATGGGGAGAGCCAGATTCGCTTAACGACTGCGGCAAAAACCACCTCGCTTAGCAATGGAAGTTCCACTCCCAATTATGGTTGTAAGTCGAGGACTATCTGTATTCACCCTGCTGGGAGACAAATGGTGCAGTTTGGTGATACCACATGGTGGTGTTTAACTTGCACATTTGAAAGAATAATTTTCGGAAGCAAATCTTTAAGTGAAGGGGGACTTTCAGAGCTCAGATGCTGGTGCCATCTGTCAGTTCCAGGGAAGACCTGCTAACTGTGAGCTTTCCTCCTCAGTTCACAGCCCAATTACTGGGCTTCTTGATCAGCGTGGTGAGCTCGGTCTTCTGCGGCCACCTGGGGAAGGTTGAACTGGATTCTGTGACCCTTGCTGTCTCGGTAGGTATATGCCTGCCTGGCACAAGCAGGAAAGGGGATTTCCTAGCACTGCCCCCTGATGTAATTGGACAAGATGGGGACTGAATGGTGCATGGATGCAGTGAGGCCACGTTGGGTGTGCATTGACGAGTTGAATAGTGCATGGACGCAACAAGACACTGGGGACACATTGAGATGCTGGAGACTGGCGCACAAATGCACTGAGACAGCGGAGATGCATGGAGGCAGTGGGGACTAAACGATGCACAGATGTGTGAAACCTGGGGGAGTTCTTGCTGACCTTTTCCTCCTTTTCTCTCATTCCTGGCTTTACAGGTTATCAACGTGATTGGCATTTCGGTGGGTACTGGCTTGGCATCGGTATGTGACACCCTCATGTCGCAGGTAACGTGGATTTCTGGCGAAAGTTGGGTTCATAATCTACAGCCCTACCCGGGGTTAAATCTCGGGAGACGGCGGATTCTCCTTCACTGGAGGTGTTTAAACAGAGGCTGATGCTGCTGTAGGGGATTTCTGCCCTGGTCAGGGGGTTGGACTGGATGACCTCTCAGGTCCCTTCCGATCCTGACATGCTGTGATTCTGTGATTCTATCTCATATCCAATGAGGATATGAAGGCAACTCGTATAAATTAAAGATGTTGACCCTGAATGCCTTAGCTCCTTGCTCACGGATTCTTTTCTCCAACGAGTGAATAAGAATCAGGTTTACAGGCCGTCTCCTGCGGGAAGTAATGGCTAATTTATATATTTTTTTCTTACGCCCGTTGGCTTTTGTTTTGCCAGACTTATGGGAGTAAAAATGTGAAGAGAGTCGGGACCATCTTGCAGCGGGGGATCCTGATCCTGCTTCTTTTCTGCTTTCCCTGCTGGGCCATTTTTATTAACACCGAGCGGATTCTGCTGCTTTTCCGTCAAGATCCCGAAGTTGCCAGGTTGGGTGTGGTTGAGTGGGCGGTTGCAATCCTCGGAGCCTGTGCAAGCACACAGGCGTGTGCACACCTTTACACCTTCCTGAAACAAACTCCCTTCTGGGTGCAGGGATTCATTTCCTTTGGCAGCCTGTGCAGGAATTAATCTGTTTCCCTTTCTGAATCACATTCCTGGTCCTTGACATTTTAAATCTTTCTCTGACCTTGCCAAGAAGGCTGAGGAAATGGCAAAAAAGTGGGTCTCTGCAGATGGGTTGGTAAAACTGATGATGCAACTCCATAGCCAGGTCTCCAACCATAAACCCTTTTATTTGATGGATTTCCTTTTTTCCCCAGAGTTAAATACTGTATGCTTACGATTGGGACTTAATCACTTTAAGGTTCATTCAAGCTTTCCTGTTGCATTTTTGCAGTTCAGTTCGCTTTGGCTGCCTCAGATATTCCAGTGAATAGTAAACCAGCATACAGTTAGTCCTCGCTTAACAATCATTCATTTTGTGATGGTTCAGACTTATGACAGTGCTGAAAAGACCAACTTACAGCCGGTCCTCACACTTATGACCGTTGCAATGTCCCCACAGTCACATTATCACAATTTGGGCGGTTGACAACTGGTTTGCAATTATGACCATCACAGCGTCCTGTGGTCACACGATTGCCATTTTCAACCTTCCTGGCCAGCTTCTGAGAAGCAAAATCAATGGAGAACCGTGTGATTCACTTAACGACTATGTGGTTCACTTAACAGCCACTGCAAAAACAGCCGTAAAATCCAGTTGGATTAGCTTAATGACTGCTTCACTTAGCAACCAAAATTCCAGTCCCAATTGTTGTTAAGTGAGGACTACCTGTGTATTCCTAACAAACCAGGGTCATCCTTTTAGGGACAGGGCTCAATCATAGCCACCCTCTTGACTTTTTTGAGCCCTTCTCTCCATGGATAAACTGGGTTTGTTAGACGTATATGCTGGTTTACTTACATGCTGCTTTAAACCCACGAGCGCACAAAAACACACACATCGCAAGTGTCCCTTTCAAGAAACCCATTCAAATTAATTATTATTTATAATTAATAATTAACTATTTTATTTTCTCTGTTTGGGTGGAGAGTTGAAAAGAAAATTGGACGAGAGCCACTTTGCATCACAGGTTCTCCTCTTTCATTGGCACTTCTGATGGCGTTTTTTCAGTCCTGGCGGGACGTCCGCAAAGAATGTGCTTGCTTTTTTAAAAAGCAGGAAGCATCCCTCACTGGGATCAAGCTCCAAAAACAGTTCCTGCTCTTCTGTAATGCGGCTGATTATTTTTTTTCGGTCAAGAGTTCCTCTTCCCATCAGCGAAGCCTACGTCTTTCAGGGGGACAAGGAGTTAACAACAGATCCCTAAGCTTTCCCTGGGGTGGGGGGAACCTACTTAGCCCCAATAGAACCTCCAGGTGAAAGGGGCAGTCTATCTTTGAGGGCTGGACGCTGGGCATCAAGAAAGGAAGGCATCTCACATTTAGGCTCGTCTTGGAAACGAGAGTTTATGTGTGTGTATACATTTTACATGTGCACACAGACGCATGTATGTATGTATGTATGTATGTATGTATGAGAACCAGGGTGGTCTAGTGGTGACGTGCTGGATTAAAGATGGGGAGACCTGTGTTCAAGTTTTCCCTCAGCCAAAGGAGCTCTCCGGGGGATTTGGGGCCAGTCCTTCTTTCAACCTAGCCTACCTCACAAGGCTGTTGTTGGGTAAAATAGGAGGGAAGATTATGCATGCTGCCTTGAGCTCCTGTACAAAAGGTGGGATATAAATCTAACAGACAAATACATATGTGTATTGTCTGTGTGTGTGTGTGTGTAATTTTACGTATCCCAAAACCTGGCCTAGAGTAAAGCAGAGGTGGCCTCCTGGCCGTGACTGCATTTCCATCATGCCTCTGGGCCAAACTTTCTTAGAAAATAAAAATAAGGCTTACCCCCCCCAAAGTAGAAATATCAGGTGGGTGGCAAAGACCCCTTGAGGACCTGAAGAGCTGCTAGGAAGGGCGGCTGACATGCAGAAATGCCACCTTCAGCCTGCTTTGGTGCCCCGCGGCAGCCATTTTGTGAAAGCGCTCTCAAAACTCCCGTCGTGGCCCCTGCCGTGCTGAAAATCTGCAGGCATTCCAGCCCCACGTTCCCCACTCAGTAAAATGCCGTTCCGCTTTTCTTGCAGATTAACCCACATTTATGTGATGATATTCATTCCAGCCCTGCCGGTAAGTGGTTCATCGGCTGCATTCGCGTAACGCGTGAGACCAGGCTCAAAGAGGTCAGGGGCTCTGTAAGTCTGCCAGTTGTGTGAACTGGGCTGTGGCCTTTGGATGGCGAGAGAAATAGCGCATTGGGATAATGCCACACTGTGGCTTGTTAGCTGAGACTGGCATGGTAGGTGAAGAGGGCTGTTATGTTTCACTAACCCGGGTTCAGAGTTCAGTGTGTGGTGTGAGCCCAACTAAAGGGTTATTTAAAACCAAATTAACTGCCCCATCAGGTCTGATCATCTTTCCTAAAGCAACAAGGAGTTTTACTTTACAGCCCGAGAAACTAGGGAGGGTCCCTTCTGAGCCTTTTTCTCCTCCCTTTATGCAGCTGCGGGCTGTGCCCCCTCTTATCTGACCATTCCTGTTCTTTCTCACATGCCATTACACCAATTGTCTTTTTATTTAGAACAGTTATCTAGCCAGCTCGTGTACAGGTCATCCTCATTTAGCGACTGCCACAGACAGTGACAGTTCGCAGTTATGACGGTGATGAAAAAGTAACTTTACAACTAATCCTTGCACGTATGACCTTCGCAGGTCTGTAAAGCAAAGGAAAGCAGAAGCCGGATTGTAAAATCGAGCTGCTTCACTTAACGACCAAGTTGGAAGTCCCAATTCTGGTTGCTAAATGAGGATGACTTGTAATCACAACTCTGGGAAGCACCCATCGCATACCACCCCCTACAAGACAACATAACAAATAATAGTAGTAATAATAATAATAATAATAATAATAGAGACACAATGTCAACAACCTCCTTCTCCATAAACCCAAATGCCCATAAAGTTACCAAGAGTTCAATTTGAGGGAGACTTTTTTACCAATCTGAAATAGTCTCTAGAACCCTGCCCCCCCATTTGACTTTTCATTTGTCAATTTCCCCAGGCACAGGAGAAGTGTGTTAAAAAACATAATTCTATTTTACTGTGGTTTTTCATCCTTTCACATTTCACTTTGGAGCCTTACCTACCTTGAGGGCCCCCTGGGTAGAAAGCTAGGGGAGAAAAGAAAGTAAAAAAATAATCATGAAACCGATTTTTAATCAAGGAATCTAATCTAACCTGTTTGGGATGGGGGGGATTGCAGGCCGCGTTCATCTACCAGCTGGAAACTCGCTATTTGCAAAGCCAGGTACTTATTGTTAAAAAATTTTGCGTTATTGTTAAAAACCAGATCTAGCAGGGGAGTGGGGGGTGGGGGGGCCACTGTGCCTGAAAAGCAGCAGGTTAGCCCAGCACTAAAGCACACTTCAAATTTATTGATAATTAAAATTGCCATCCATGTCACCCGGTTGCCCATCGTCGCTCTTCCTTGCCAACTCGTGAAACTTGGCGTTCGGGAAATTTCCTGGGGAGATCTCAGGAAGCTGCCCCCTTGAGGGTTTTGGATCTCTGCCCTGCAACGCTGAGAAGGTGGGGGGTGGGGAGGCCTTTAGCTACAGGTGCAGAGCACACTGGCAAGGCAACGCCCAAATATACATTGTGATGTTGTGATGCGCATCCTGGCCGTTCGTGGGCTGTGGAGTGCGTCGTGACGTCCCAGTGTGTGTTGCGCATCCTGCCGTTCGCCCCTCGTCACGCCGGTTGCAACATGCGGACGATCCTTCAATTCCTGCCTGATTTTTTTATCAAGGGGGAGGGTGAGAGCCACAGGATTTTATCTGCAACCAGAGGAATATTTTTTGGGTGGACGAGGTTCTGGGAGGCCAGTTGGAGGTTTTCCAGCCTATCAAGCTTACTCTTTGCTTTCGGAGACCTCCCGCCCCCCCGTCTCCTCCTTAATGTGCGCACAAGCATTTTACCTGTCCTGCGTTTCTCTTCCTAAGAGGAAGCTGTCCCAGGTCAAGGACTCATAAGGTTGGGTTGGGAGGGACCTTAGAGGTCTTCTAGCCCACCCCCAAGGCCAGGGCAGGAATCCTCAGGTCATCCCAGACGCATGGTTAGGTGATGCGTTGACTGGAGCAGGGTCTGATAGAAGAGAGTTGGGTTCAAATCCCCGTTCAACTACAGAACCCATGGATTGACTTCAGGCCAATTGCTGACCTACCTTGGAGGGTTGCTGTGAGGATATATTTCTTCCCTAAAGTCTAAATCGAGGGACCTCCATTTAATGTGGTTCAGTTTAAGGAAGTATAAATTGATGCATTTTGGGGAAAGAAACCTATTTCATCGATACACTGGGGGCGGGGAGGCTGAGCTTTGAGGAGCAGAGATCTTGAAGTCACAGATGTTGACGCAGTGAGTGACAGCTGGGAAAAAAGCAAATTCTAAGCAAGGGACTGAAAACAAAACCACCTATATTACAGGTAGTCCTAGACTTACAACCAAAACTGGGACTGAAATTTTCATTGTTAGGCATTGTAGTCGTAAGTCAAATCATCATGTGACCGGACCTGTTTTATGACCAATTTTACAGTGGTCGTTAAGCGAATCCAGCTTCTTCAATGGGTGTTTTTTGCTGGAAAATGGCAAAAAAAATCACAAAACGTGATCGTGTGACCATGGGATGCTGCGACCGGTCGTAAATGCGATCTGGTTGCCAAGCGCCCAAAATGCGATCATGTGACCGCAGGGTGGTGGTGCGACATTTTGCAACGCTCAGAAGTGCTTTACAGACCGTAAAGCACCCCTTCCAAGGCCTTTGTAACTTTGGACCGTCATTAAACAAATGGTCATAAATGTTCATGTTGGCCCTGGGTTCACAGCGCAGCGCATTTTGCTTCTGCCGATCCTGCAGCATTGCTGAAATGCGCCTCATTTCCATCTCAGCCACCCAGAGTTATTTTTATGGGGAGATGAGCGGTGTAAAAATTTGACAATAAATACAATTTTAAATAAATTTCTCCTCTTTCCTGTGCTCCAGGCTATCCTTCTGCCTCAAGTGGTGACCGGTGTGGTTGTGAATGTGTTGAATGTGATCATGAACACCACCTTCCTGTACACGTTCAAGCTGGGTGTGGTGTAAGTAAGGAGGATTTGGGGTTTTCTCTAGTCCCGCTCCAGAGTTCGAAAATGCTCGGGAGGACAGAGCCGGATCAGTGCAGGCCGGGGGTGGTAGGTGAACGGGTGGGTGGACAAGGGGGGAGGACCAACTCGGTGGGGAAGCTACTCTTGCGCACCAAGGATCCTGAGTTCGAAATCTTTGGCGCAAATCCTGGGCACTTTTGGCCGAGGGAGGTGCTGCTGGGAAGAGCCGTAGTGTTTGATGGTCTGCTAGATCTTAATAAGCCAGTTTTCTGATTTGGATCGACCCAGTGATGATGCTGGACATGGGATCCACCTGCCTTTTCCTTTCTTGGTTGTAGGCTGGGCTGAAAACCATCTGCTTCCTATTTTCTTTGGTTGAAAATGTTTTGAGTAACTGACATGATTTTATTTCTGTGTTGATTGCATTGCAGCCCCTTTTTTTCCTTTTGGAGCTGAAAGCAGCCAACATGGGTGGGTGGGGGGGTTCTCCCTTAATTTTATCCCCACAACCACAGCTCCGTGTGGTAGGCCAAGCAGAGAGAGAGCCCGGAGGCCAATCCAGGGTTTTCTGGATCCCAGTCCAATCTCTTAACTATTGCTTTATGCTGGCAAGCTAAAAGTTAGAGCCATCCTCGTCAGTGCCAGTCCTCTGCAACTTTCAAATAGGTATGAAATTTTAAAAGAGATGTGCCCTGCCCTTTTTCCAGAGGAAAAATGCTTGTAACACAGCCATGGTTAAGCTAACCTTGGTTCACTCAGTTAAACCAATTTTTGACTTTCTGGCTCTTAAATTAACTTTACTGTAGTTGCTCAGTTGGTTCTACACACTAGACTAAAATGTGGCTAGTGTTATACTGGGAATCCGGTCAGGGTGTGCAAAAGATTTCCCATGTTTCAAAAGTTTCAAATGTAATGCTCTGAATTCATCACTGGTGCTTTATGGGTAAAATAGCCAGCAGGGAACCTTAAAACCTTCCAGATCGGAGCATCTAATGGGAGATGGCATTATATGTATCCTGATGTCGTCATTTATATGATGCAAAGTAGGCAACTCATTCTGTTTGATGATGTCACACATGTGACATCATTGCGGCATCAGCTGGATGTCTCTACTTCCAAAACGGTGTTAATAGCCTTTATTTTTTTTTAAGGAACTTTATTAAATTTCAAAATATAAGTAAGACATATAAGAATAGAAAGAGATTGAAGTGCAGAAATAAAGACTTAAAAGTGCAGAAATAAAATAGAATAGTGACTTCTGACCATCTTAACCCAGAAAAATACATAAAAATACATTAACCTCTTACTCAATTTTTAACTATAAAACTCATTATTTCTACATTCTTATACAATCCTAATCGTCAGATCCCAAAATCAAAACTTAATCCTTTTCAGTTTCAAGCGAAAAGTCCAAGACTGGTTTCCAGGTAGAAACTAAGTTGGACAAATTATTTTCTTTAATCCACGCAGTCAGCTTCGCCATCTAAAACGGTGTTAACAACCTTTGAACTCAGGACATTTTGCACACCACTGCAATGCAGCTGTGCTGTGGTCCCCAAATTGGGTTGTGTAGATTTTTTCTATTACACATTAACTGCAGTTTTGTGTATTTTTCCTGGAAGCGCCCTGGCAGTGGGTTGAGAGGTCCACAGTCTCTAACTGCAGGGCACGGCTCTGTTTTTTAAAAATAAAAACAAAGGTGAAAGATTTATCTAACCCAAAGAGAAACCTTTTCTGCTCCCCCCCCCCTTTTTCTCTGGTGACTTCTTTTTAAATAATAAAACTGGAGATATTGGTATTCAGCTGGGAGATTTAAAAATGCCTTTAGAATCCTTTTTTCCCCTTCTTTTTAAAAACCATGTATTCTCATTTTTTTATGGTTAAGCCTTCATCAGTGATCCTTCATCAGGGGTATATTGAGCACTAAATGTACAGATTTTGCAACTTCTCTATCCATTTCCCTGTATTACTTCTTTGTTGTTTTTTCTACCTTTTGCTTGTCCGTTCTCTTTTGTAAAAAAAAAAAAAGATTAATAAAAAAAGAGAAAACACAGAAACGACAAATCTTTAGAAGAAATAAATTAACAAGAATGAAATTTCCAACTCTCATGACCTCATTCTTGCTCTCCCCACCTGAAAACCAGATGGGAAAACATTAACACGCCCTTTCGTTCTTCCTTCCCTGCAGGGGTTCGGCCTGGGCCAACACACTTTCGCAGAACATGCAAGCCCTTCTCCTCTTCTTGTACGTGTGGTGGAAAAACATCCATAAGGAGACCTGGGGAGGTAGTAGAAATGCAGGATATTTTCGTGGTCTGGGAAGGGAGACAAGCACACAGATATCACTGTAGCAGCTAGGACCATTCTCTTCTCCCCACTCTTTTACTGTGATGGTGTGTGGGAAAGGCCTCGGGAGACGGGGTGAAGAGAGATGCTGCCTAGGGAATGGTCAGATAAGGGAGGGCAGAGCCCGAAGCTGCATAATGGGAGGGGAAAGAGGCTCGGAAGGGACCCTCCCTGGTTTCTCGGGCTGTAAAGGAGACGGGGGGAATTGTACTTTCAGAGTTGCAAAAATCTTGTAATGGTATGTGGGAAAGGCCTTGGAAGACGGGGCGAAGAGATGCTGCCTAGGGAACAATCAGATAAGAGGCGGCATAGCCTGCAGCTGCATAATGGGTGGAGAAAAGAAGATCAGAAGGGACCCTCCCTAGTTTCTCAGGCTGTAAATAAGACAGCGGGAGATTTTAACTTTCAGACTTGCCAGATTCTGTTAATGCAACCTTACAATAAAGTAGAATTAGCTCCTCCAGTCGTGTTTCCTGTCTGGTCCACCTGGGAAGGCTGACATCAATCTTGCAAGTCTGGAAGTACAAATCTCTATTTGTCTGTTCATTTCTTGGCCAGTCCTAACCCCACCGAACTCATTATTTGTTTTGTAGCTGGGGGAGGTCACCCAAATCCCTGTCCCATTTTAGGGGGCGATGCTGCTGCAAAGTTTGAAGACAGCCCCTCCCGCCCTAAAAGATGGAGATAAAATTCCAAATCCAATGCAGAGAGATTGAAAGGCCTGGACATCTTAAATCAAAGATGAGGATTTGGGTTGGGGTGGGGGTGGGGAGAAGCTAAGTGGGGATTTGAGCAGGGGAACAAACTTTCTTGGAGCTTGGATGGCCTGCAGATGCTTCTCTCACCCCCTTCCTTACTGGCACCCTCCTGCCTTGGCCCCCTCGCCCTGATGTGGCAGCCCTCCCATTTTACAGGCTGGACATTGGACTGCTTGCAAGAATGGGGGCCCTTCATCCGCCTCGCCCTGCCCAGCATGTTTATGATCTGCATTGAATGGTGGACTTTCGAGTTCGGGAGCTTTCTGGCAGGTGAGACACCTGAGAATTGTGCATTTTTCTCTCACCCGGCAGGTGCATCTGCCGATGAGTGTCCTTGTTGTGTCTCTGTGTGAGTTACTGATATGATTAGGTGTAGTTATTCTATCAATTGATTAGGTTTCCAACCCCCCCTTTCCTTCTGGAGTTTGAGGGGCATACAGAGCCCTCCTTTCTCCAATTGCTTGTTGATTTATTAGAGTTTGTATCCCAGCTTTCCTCCAGGAACTCATGTCAAGATGCAACAAACACCCTCCTCCCATTTTTCCCTATGACAATCAGTATGTATGTATGTATGTATGTATTTGTTTGATTTCAATAGCCGCCCATCTCAGCAAGTGACTCTGGGCGGCTGACAACAATAAATAAAACCATAAAACAATTAAAGCCGTTACAATTAAAACAGTTAAAATATAAAATAAATACAAAATAGATATACATGGCTGCCAAGCGAGCAATGCATGGATGTTAATACAGCCAAGAGGCGGGGCCATCCACACGCTCGAGGCCCCAGGCCCAGACACAAAGCCAGGTCTTCACGGCCTTACGAAAGGCCAGCAGGGTCGGGGACATCCTAATTTCTGGAGGGAGGATGTTCCAGAGGGCAGGTGCTACGGGGGAGAAGGCACGCCTTCTGGTTCCCGCCAACCGACACTCCCTGGCTGACGGGACCCGCAGCATACCCAACCTACTAGATCGAGTTGGACGGGCAGAAACAACTGGGAGAAGTTGTTGGGCTGAAAGAGAACTGGCCCACATCACAGCATGAATGTGTGTGCCCAAGAGTGGACTCTAAGCTGGGTCTCCCCCAGTCCTAGGTGAGTGCCTTAATTGCTAGATCACATTGGATCTCTCTTACGTTTCTCTGCGTGAGTCCCTGTCCTGGACTCCGCTTCAGTTAGCCTCTGCTTGGGGCAGGTATTTCCTCTGTGTCTGTGCTCTGGATAGGATTAACTCAGCCACGTCTGCTGCAAGAGAGATACCTGTCCTCAGAGGAGGGTGCCCGTTGTGTGTTGACATGAGTCTCTGCAAGACTCCAAGGGTTGGTGCGTCTCTGTATGTGCACTAACAACATGCACCCAGTCAGATTGTCTGGTTCTTGTTGGGGATGAAGTTGTTGGCCCCACATTTTTCACCAGCTGCATCTGGTGACACTTCTGAGTCTCAACCATGTTTCTCTCCCCCACCCGACCCAAGGATTAATCAGTACGGTGGAATTGGGTGCTCAGTCCATCATCTACGAACTGGCGACCATTGCGTATCTGGTAAGAATTTGCCAAATTCTGGGGCGGGGGCATTGAAGGACAACACAATTAATACCAATAGGCAGGCTGCGAGAACCAGAAAGCACTGCAGTTTATACTTTATAAAACTGACACTTTTTCATCGCGTGGGTGGGCTTATGGGGCAAATTGGGGCATCTGTTTCCTGGGGCAGCAAATCTCAGCCGGTCACTGCTGTTGTTAAAAAGTTGGTAGAAAGGAAAGACATCGTCCAGTGATCTTTCAGAACGAAGTCTGCCGTTGATTTATTGTCCATATTTCCTTAGGCAGATAAGGTGATGCAGAGATTTGGATCTGAGACTGAAATGCGTGTTGGCACCTTTCTTTAAAAAAACTTGGTCGTTTCCTGACGTTGCCCACGGCCCCGCGTCTAAGCGCCTTTTCGGCTTCGGATCCAAAGCGTATTCCACTCCTGAATGGCTATGACATTAGAAGTTGTTCAGGTCTGTGGTGATGGACTTGATTTGTGACATCAAAACTTTGGAAAACTAAAGTATGCCTTTGGCTGGGCCGGGGGTTAACTCTGACTGGGTTTGTACAGTGGAAGACCTAGGACTTCAGACACACGATCGGTATCCTTCACTGGATTGTTTGGTGTGTTGTGCAACCCATCGGTTTCCTTCCGTTATTATTCAACGTATCATGCAAGCCGAGACAGCTGGGTTTTCAATCCATTAGCTTATCCGGCAAACCCATCTCTTACGTGGCAGCGTGATAGCAGGGTTCACACAAGGCGCTAAGTCTGCATCGTAGGTGACACCGTTGTGTTTGTATAAACCAAGCTGGGGTTTTATGGGACAGCCTTAGCCTTACAAGCTGTTGGATTCATACAACAAGCTGAATTCAGCTGATGCACCCTCATTTTTCACCTTGGACTAACACGTTGTGTGAATCAAACCAGTAAAAGATGAGATTCTTATTAGCTGCTCATTATCCTACAGGTAGTCCTCGACTTACGACCATTCATTTAATGATCATTCAGAGTTAAGACAGTGCTGAAAAAAGTGACTTACGACCAGTCCTCACACTTAACAAGCATCACAGCGTCCCCGCAGTCACATGATCAAAATTCAGGCGCTTGGCAACTGGCATATATTTATGATGGTTGCAGTGTCCTGGGGTCACGTGATCACCATTTGCAACTTTCCCATCCAGCTCCCGACAAGCAAAATCAATGGGGAACCATGTGATTCACTTAACGACCACAGTGATTCACTTAACAACCATGGCAAAAAGATCATAAAATCAGGCATGACTCACTTAATGACCATATCACTTAACGATGGAAAGTTCTGGTCCTAATTGTGGTCGTAAGTCGAGGACTACCTGTATTTGTTTAGTCTTTTTCCTTGCCTCACCAGCTCTACGTATGTCTGCTAGGAAGTAAATCTCTGTCAATACCACGTTGCTAGCTTCTCTAGGAATTGTGTTACGGCTGTCCGCTTGCCTGTTAAAGTAATAACTCAAATGTTTGTTCTCAGCTGCCACAGGGCATGAGCGTGGCCTCCAGTGTCCGAGTGGGTAATGCTTTAGGCGCCGGGGATGCTGACCAGGCCAAGAGGTCATGCGTCATGGCCCTCCTCTGCACCGGTGTGTATGTCTCTTTAAGCCCTGGCAGGGGCAGAGTTCTTTGGAGGCTTCAGTGATGCTCTTCGTCACTGTGTCACATCTTAAACGGAAGGGATGCTAATCAGATATGCAAATGACATGAAGCTTTGTGGGGGGTGGCTCATACGTTAGAGGTCAGCATCACTATTTAAAATGACCTCAACAGGCTAGACCAGTGTTTCTCAACCTCGGCCCCTTTAAGATGTGCGGACTTCAACTCCCAGAATTCCCCAGCCAGCAAGCTGGCTGGGGAATTCTGGAACTTGAAGTCCGCACATCTTGGCCAAGGTTAAGAAAAACCAGAGTCACTTGTTTGAGATGGGCAGCCATAAACATCAAATAAACAAACAAACAAACAAGAAACACTGCTTTGGTGGATTCTTGCCCTGAGCAGAGGGGTTAGACTTGAAGACCTCTAAGGACCCTGCTAGGAGTCAGAAGCCATCCTAGATCCCCCCTGGGCGACTCATCCATCTGGCCCAAGAGTGGCCACGGTCATCTCACAGCCCCCAAGTCTCTTTCCTCCAGGCCTTCACCGTTCCATCCCACCATAATTGCGGGAAAATCAGCGGGGCTTCTCTGCATTTTGTGTTGGAGTGCCCATGGATACAAACTGTGTGAGCCTGGAAAGGGCTTCACCTACTTTTGAAAAACAGAGAAAAGGAGGGGGGCTGAAACTCCCCCTTTCCTCCACCCCCCAGAAAATTAAGGGACAGGGAATCCAAAGCATCTTACCTTGGCCCCCTCAGCTTCCTTCTCTGGCCCCCAAATGCATCCTTGCCCCCTTCAAGCCCCCATCCCCAAGGCATCAGTCGGTGTCCTTAAAGCAGGAAAGGGAGTTGGCTGAAGTCCTTGGCACGCCCCCCGCCCACCCCTGGGACCCACGTTTACAACGCAGCCATTCTCGCTTCATTCCCAGGCGTGTTTGCGGTGGTCTTTGCTGGCCTCCTGGTGGCTGTGAAGGACGTGGTGGCCTACATCTTCACAGACGACAAGTAAGAGGCTCTTCGCATTTTCTCTTTCTCAGGATGCCTTCTGCCCATCTGCCCCAGGAGAGGAATGAATGAATGAATGAATGGATGGATGGGTGGGAGCCTGCCCGTTGTGCCTCCGTGTGTTCTCCAGTTTTGCCTCCCTCCGCTTCTGCAGAGCATGGCTGTGGTGGTTCCATTTCTGTGATGAACATGATGGCGTCAGGCATGTCCTCATGTTCTTGTGGGAAGCGGATGCCAGTCACAACTCTTAGTGAGTCACCGCAACAGACAGGCCTCCTTCCCAGACGCAACCTGGCTTGCAAGACCAGATGGAGCCATTAGTTTCCAGCGTCTCGAACATTTTGGTGCCCAACTGGAGGGCTCCATCACATGGCCAGGTAGTCCTCACTTAACAACCATTTGTTTAGTGATGGTTCGGACTTACAACAGTGCTGAAAAAAACGACTTATGACCGGTTCTCACACTTATGACTGTTGCAGCATCCCCGTGGTCACATGATCATGATTTGGGCACTTAGCAACTGGTTTGCACTTATGACCATCGCAGCATCCTGTGGACACACAATCACCATTTTCAACCTTCCCAGCCAGCTTCTGGCAAGCAAAATCAATGGGGAGCCGTGTGATTCGCTTAACGACCACGTGGCTCGCTTAATGCCTGCGGTGATTTGCTTAACGACTGCCGCAAAAAAGGTTGTAAAATCGGGTCAGATTTGCTTAACGACCGCTTCGCTTAGCCACCAAAATTCTGGTTCCCATTGTGGTCGTTAAGCAAGGACTACCTGTAGTCAAAAGAAAGCAAACCAAGAGTTGAATTGATGCTTCTTGATTCACTTAATGGCCTTAACTCTAGAAGTTTGCCCCCAGGCAATCTCATAAGGTTATCTTATAATCTCATAAGAGCCAGTTTGGTCTAGTGGTTAAGGCACCAGGCTAGAAACCAGGAGGCTGTGAGTGCTAGTCCCGCCTTAGGCCTGAAAGCCGGCTGGGTGACCTTGGGCCAGTCCCTCTCTCTCAGCCCAACCCACCTCACAGGGTTGTTGTTGTGGGGAAAAGAGGAGAAGGAAGGAGTAAGAGGTATGTTCCGTGCTGGATCAGACCACGGAGCAGCTGAGGTCCTTCCGTTCGGGGCGTGGAGACCCCAGAAGCTAAAATGCTTGGATTCCCAAACAGATCTACCTTCCAATGAACGTGCTCCCGCCCAGCCTTTACGACTCGGCTTCTCCTGATGCTTTCTCCTCCTCTTTTCCCTCCACAGAGAGATTGCTGCTCTGGTCTCCAAAGTTATGTTGATTTTCTCCCCTTTCCACCTGCTTGATGCCACAGCGGTGAGTTCCCGGCGGCACGCAAAGCTGTGGGTGGGGTGAGATGCTCTTGGGTACCAAAAAGACTTTGTAAAAAGTGTTGCCCCCTTCTCCTCCTCCTCCTCCTTCTTCTTAACTTTTAAAGGTAGCAGGTTTCTAGCCCTCATGGCTACAGATAGATCCCATTCCTGTGGAAATCCTAGCTCCTGGATAAGTGTTTTTTTTTTAATTTTAATTTTAATTTTGGCTCCCGGGGGAGTCCTAGGACCGGCTAAACCACAATGAATTATGGGCAGATGATTGGGGGGAAAAGAGAATAATCCTTTGAGCCGTGAGGCCCAGGGCACCTCCTTGGATGGAATTCTCAGCCAATTCAGATGTACAATCTAGTTTATTTATTTATTTATATTTCAAATTTCCATCACTGCCCATCTCACCCAAAAAGGGGACTCTGGGCGGTTTACAATCAAAATTAAAACACATAAATTACAATATAAATAACTCTATAAAAATAAAATAAATATAGAATATAAAATATAAAATCCAGCAGCATGGATCTTGTTTGTTGGGGAGAGATTTATAATAGTCACCCCCAAGATGAACTGGTGCCCCTCCCACCCCAAGCGAGGCGGCAGAACCAGGTTTTTAGGTTCTTCTGGAAGTCCAGGAGCGAATGGGCCTGTCCCAGCTCTGGGGGCAGAATATTCCAAAGGGCGGGCGCCACTGCAGAGAAGGCCCACCTCCTGGACCCCGCTAGATGAAATTCCTTTGCTGGTGGGGTCCGTAGCATGCCCTCCCTGCCTGACCCGGTGGGACGGGTCGATGTTATGGGGATGAGACGGTCCCTCAGGTACCCTGGCCCCATGCCATGTAGGGCTTTAAAGGTGATAACCAACACCTTTAATTGGACCCGGAAGCAGACCGGCACCCAGTGCAGCTTGCGTAACAGTGGTGTGACACGGGCTGATTTTACAGCACCGGTAACTGTCCGTGCAGCCGCATTCTGGACCAGCTGAAGCTTCCGGATGCTCTTCAAGGGTAGCCCCATGTAGAGTGCATTGCAGTAGTCTATATGGGAGATGACAAGGGCATGAGTGACTGTTCGGAGGGCTTCTCGGTCCAGGAATGGGCATAGCTGGCGCACCACCCAGAGACGTGCAAAGGCCCTCCTGGCCACCACTGCCACCTGCTCTTCGAGCAGGAGTCACGAGTCCAGGAGGACCCCCAGGTTCCGCACTGGCTCCGAACGGGGCAGTGCCACCCCATCCAGGACCAAAGATGACAACTTCCCGGATACAGAGGAACCATCAGCCCACAGCCACTCCGTCTCACCAGTTGCCCCTAAGGCAGGGACAGCGAGTGCTAATTGGGAGGCCAGAAGAGGGCGTCATCCAGAGACGCAGCAGGAGAAAACTCACAGGAACTTTTGAAAACAGATTTGTCCCCTTGGGCAAACCCATTCCCTGCACTTCTTCCAAGCAGCTCCAAGGAATGGGCCTGTTCTCATGACGATAACCTTGGGAAGTAGGCTGGCTGAGCAGGGATGTGAATCCAGTCCTCATCTCACGCTTGAGACCCTTTTTGGCAGTGGGGGTGCTGCAAACAAACCTCTGTAACCCCTCTGCTCTGCCTCCACACCAGGCCACGTGCGGAGGGGTGCTGAGAGGCGCCGGGAAGCAGAAAATCGGTGCCATTGCCAACGCGGTTGGGTACTACGTGATCGGCTTGCCCATCGGGATTTCGCTGATGTTCGTGTACAAGCTTGGCGTGATGGGTGAGCCTGCCAGCAGACACTGTTCCCGTTTGCAAGGTCCCCTCCGGATGTTTGGCTTGGTCTGCGGGACTCTCGGGAACGCCAGCTGGATCGGGACGGGAGCCTGCCTCGCCCGGCATTTGAGATCCCCTCAGTGCCTTTAGGAAGCTCACAATTGCTTCCCGCCCCCCCCCCGCCCCCCCGCATCTGGTGGCAGTGAGTTCCACAGCCAAACTCACTATCTAAAATCTGCCTTTGATTGTTCTGGTGCCTCCTTGCATTTAATGCCAGTGGGTCCCCTCGTTTTAAAGACCCCTAACCCCCAGTTTGACCAGGACTTCTCTCTTGCCTGCATTAGCTGTGTGGTCCTACACACACCGGTTTTCTGGCCTAAGATGCTCCAATTGCTGCAATCGCAATGATAGAAGCTGCTCTATCAGGGTCCTAAAAAGTCAGAATCGTGGCTGTGCAACTGAAGCCCCACCCGTTTTTTACATGCAATGGGCATGGTCACAACTGCCATCTTGGTCTTTTGGACTCCCAACCAACACCCCTGTACTTGCCCCCTTTATTCCTTTGGGCACCTTGAGCTACTGTTTGTTTATTCATATTTATTTATCAAACTTCCACCCCGCTGCAGTTAAATGTCTGTGGTTTCCATATAGGTAGTCCTCACTTAACAACCATCCATTTAGTGACGGTTCAAACTTAAGAAGGTGCTGGAAAAAATGACTTGCAACCGGTCCTCCCACTTATGACCATCACAGCGTCCCTGCAGTCATGTGATCACAATTTGGGCACTTGGCAGCCAGCTTGCATTTATGACCATTGCAGCATCCTGTGGTCACATGATCGCCATTTTTGACCTTCCTGGCTGGCTTCTGGCAAGCAAACTCAATGGGGAACTATGTGATTTGCTTAACAACCATGTGGTTTGCTTAATGCCCACAGTGATTCACCTAACGACCATCATAAAAAAGGTTGTAAAATCAGGTCGGATTCATTTAATGACTGCTTCACTTAGCAACTGAAATTCCAGCCCCAATTGTGGTCGTTAAGTGAGGACCACTTGTAATATATAAAAACAACATCCACAGCCAGGTTACCGTTAATCTAGATTTGGGGTTTGTTCAATTTGAGGACTGGGGAGACCTGGGTTCTAGTTCCCCCCTCAGCCATTTGGGCAGTCCCTCCCTCTTAGTCCATCCTACCTCACAAGGTGGTTTTGGGGAAAAACAGAAGAGGGCATGAAAGACATGACCTTACACTCCTAAACATATGTTGAAATATAAAACTAAACAATAAAGAGCCAGCATGGTGTTGTAGGGAACACGTTGGAGTACGATCAGCCAGGTTCTGGTTGCCCTCCCCAGCCATGGAAATTCCTAGAGTGATTTGGTCCAACCTTCCTCGCAGGGTTGTTGTTGTGGGGGAAAATGGGAGGAGCCTATTACACACTGCCTTCAGCCGCTAGAGCAGTGTTCCTCAACCTCGGCAACTTTAAGACGTGTGGACTTCGACTCCCAGAATTCCCCAGCCAGCAAAGCTGGCTGGGGAATTCTGGGAGTCGAAGTCCACAGTTCTTAAAGTTGTTGAGGTTGAGAAACACTGCCCTAGAGGAAAGGCAGGATGTGAATCAAAATGTATGCAATGGCATATTTTGGAACAGACATTGGATGATGGTGGTGATGATGATATATTAAATTTATATTCCCTCCAACTCCCAAGAAAGTAGAAAAGAGGCATGGAGTGTTGAGGAACATGACAAACACTTGAGCCATGGATGACACGATCTTTCAGATCAGGGTGTGCAAGCATTTTATTTTAGACACCTTCGGGGGCTGCGCCAAAGCCAGGGCTGTGGGGGTGGCCCAGCTGTGCCACCTCTGTTGCACACACACACTTTTCTGGCTTGTAGCTCAAAACCTGAAACCTGGATGGCCCCATCCGTTTTTGTTTAGCAACAGCACAGAATGGCTTGCCCTTGTCTCCTTCCAAGATGTTTCTTTGGCTTCTCAGTCCTCCTCCCACCCACCCCTGCAATCTCCTGGTGGTCTCCCATCCAAGGACCAATCCCTGTATGCTTTTTTGGGGGGGTTGCCTGAGCATAAAATGAGAAAGGAGGAGATTCTTCCGGGGTCTGCTGGAATTTGGGGAGGGCACAGGAAAGGTGTTTAGAAAGAAAATGTTTCTAATGCCCGAAGGATGTAGAGCCAACACCTTGTCCTGCTCTCCCTCCAGGCCTGTGGACTGGTCTGATTGTCTGCATCTCTTTGCAAGCCACATCCTTCTTGGTCATCATCTTGTGGATGGACTGGAAGAAGGCTGCCGAAGAGGTAAATCTTGACCTGCAAATTTGGAGGTGCCTGGTCCCCAGTAGTACCAGCTGAAGAATGGGTTCAAGGGCTTGGATCAGAATGCCGTCCAAAGCACGAACTGAGGCAGGCACCTCTCCTCACAAATTTCTGGCTGTCGGAAAACCAATTTTGCTTCTTTCCTTCCTGCCTCTTAGGCTCAGATTCGAGCTGGACTGACAGGCAGACTGGGGAGTCCTGATGATGCTGCTGGTGCTGGTAAAAAAACCCTATCCCTTTACTCTGTGTGTGTGTGGGTGGGTGGGTGTAGTTTTGGAAAGAGAGGCCCCCCTTTTTTTTACAGAATGTGAAAAACCTTTGGAGAACCTTTAAAAGCATCTGTCGCCTCTTACAAGATTTATTTAATTTATTTACAGGTAGTCCTCATTTAGCGACTGCCTCATTTAATGACCATTCGCAGTTGCGACAGTGATGATCAAATAACTTTACAACCAATCCTTGCATTTACAACCTTTGCTGGTCTGTAAAGCAAAGGAAAGCTGAAGTAAGATTGTAAGCACGGTCACATTTTCACTTAGCAACCGTTTTGCTTAACGACTGAGTTGCTGGCCCCAGTTGTGGTCACTAAACGAGGACTAGCTGTATTTACCATATTTTAGGTTCAAAAAATATGAATTCAAGGCCGTGTATATACCTAATGCTCTGTCCTCCTATTTTCAATAGGTCAATTTAAGGTGGTATATATACCTAACACTCTCTATTTTCCTCACAACAACAACCCTGTGAGGTGGGATGGGGCATGAAAGGGAGGCACTGGCCCAAAGTCTCCCAGCCAAACTAGAACTCCTGGTCTCCCGATTTCTAGCCCTGCACCTGAGTCACTACCCCAAAATGGCTTTTTAGATTTTAAGATGTCCAAGGGACTTTCCATGGCGCAAACATGGATACTGGTAGATGCAGTTTCTTGGAAGATGGCTTGTTTGCCACCACCTTCTCCCCCTTTACACCCTGTGAGGTAGTGGGTTGCCCTGTTAAACTGTAAGATGGTGCACTTGGCTTCCCTTTTGCAAATTGCACGGATCCAGCCATTGCACTGTGTAGCGTTGATGGTTTGCTGCAGTGCTTCTCAAACGTGGCAATTTTAAGACGGGTGGCTCTCAACTCCCAGAATTCCTCAGCCAGCATGCTTTAAGATGTGTGGACTTCAACCCCCAGAATTCCCCGGCCAGCATGCTGGGAGTTGAAGTCCACCCGTCTTAAAGTTGCCAAGTTTGAGAAACGCTGCTTTAGTGCCAAACTGAAAACATTCCTGTTTCTCCTGGGCGTGGTTCATCCCCAGAACAGCATTTGTAACTGGAACCACAGATTGCCCACGTGCCTGTGGATGTGGCCACGAGGGTCCAGATGCCCCAAGCATCCTGGCTCGCTCTGCGACTTCTGATCACTTGCCTGTGGTCCACCCGCAGATTACCTGGCGATGGAATTTGAGGTTCCCAATGGAGATGCCCTCGGCAGCCTCGTCCACCGGGGCGAAGGCATGGGGGAGCAGCAGATCGTTCCCTGCGAAGGGGTGCCCCCCTTCCTCATCTCTCCGACCCTCGGGCCCTTGTCCTGCAAGGAGCTCCTTCTCTGGCGGGGGCTGGCCCTGCTGTCGGCGGTCGCCATCTTGACAGCCGGGGTTCTCATCCATTTCCTGCTATGAGAAGGACCGGGCCTTGCAGCGTGGCAGCGGCGCAGGGAAGACCGGAGGGGGCAGCCCGTTGGAAGGTGGCCGCCCGCTCGCTCGCTCACCAGCGCTCACCGGAGGGTCTGGACGTGACCCAGCCTCGGATCCAACCCTCAGAAATGGTTGTGCCTCCACCATTGGCCCAGACCTACGATGGGGTCACCCACTGGAGTTTTCTCTCAAAACCTGTGTGGTTGAAAGACTTAGCCTGCCTTTAAAAGGGCTCAGAAAATAACACTAGAATAAATCTGGGTGTCTTCGGTGTAAGTTCGTGTCTACCTAATTCCTTTTTTTGCCCAGAGAAAACAGTTGAGGGTTTTGCTGGCCACTGATGGTTTCCACCAGAATTTTTTTTTTAATTTTAATTTTTTAATTTTTATCCTGCCTTTATTATTTTTATAAATAAGTCAAAGCAGCAAACATACCTCACACTCCTTCCTCCTCCTCTTTTCCCCACAACGACAACCCTGTGAGGTGGGTTGGGCTGAGAGAGAGGGACTGGCCCAAGGGCACCCAGCCAGCTTTCAGGCCTAAGGTGGGACTAGAACTCACAGCCTCCTGGTTGCTAGCCTGTCGCCTTCACCACTAGACCAAACTGGCTCTTAGCACCATGCTTCAAGGATATCCCCAGGATGTGGTCAAAAGAGTCAATATGGCAGCTGCAATGGTGTGACCAAAGGTCCCCATTTTTTATGTGCATAAAAAACAGGGGGAACTTCCACTGCATTGTTGTGGGGCCCATCCTCATTTTTTTGACCGCACCCTGCAGACACCCATACCCTGTCTGTAGCTCTACTTCGTCTCCATCTATGCTGTCTAACTTTTGTACAGGTAGTCCTTGCTTAGCGACCACAATTAGGACCAGGATTTCAGATGCTAAGTGAAATGGTCATTAAGCAAATCCAACCCAATTTTACGACCTTTTTGTGATGGTCGTTAAGTGAATCACCATGGGTGTTGAGCAAATCACGTGGTCATTAAGCAAATCGCGTGGTTCCCCATTGATTTTGCTTGCCAGAAGCTGGCCGGGAAGTTCAAAAATGGTGACCATGGGATGCTGTGACAGTCATAAATGTGAACTGGTTGCCAAGCGCCCAAATTGTGATCACGTGACCTCAGGGACACTGATGGTCAAGTGCAAGGACCAGTTGCAAGTCAGTTTTCAAGCACCGTCATAAGTCTGAACCATCACTAAACGAATGGGTGTTGAGCGAGGACTACTGTATTTCAGGAGTGACGTTCGGTCCTGAATATGGAGTAAGCGGTTAAGGCGGCTCCACACCATAGGGTTTTTATAACCATGGGAACTTCCAGCGTATGCAATGCTCTTTCACAACCCAAAGCACAGTATTTGTGATTTTTGCTCCCTTGCCCCCATTCTGCATTTTGCGGGGAGGGGGTTAATTTTGTAAGTTGGCGTGGCTCAGGATTTTTACCAATATAACTTTTTGCAAGATAGTTGATTTATTGCAAGGATTGGCAGGGGACGGGGGGTTGTGCCACCATGAAATTAACAAGTTTATTATTGTCCTGGTGGATCCTAACACCGTTTAGCCCAGTGCTGGATCTTTGTAGGTAGAGACACACCAGGGCATTTAAATATCTTTTCCAAGGCCTGTGTGGCTGCTCTACCAAGTGCCAACCTGCGGCATATTTCTTGACTGCTTGCTCTTTTACTGTTGACGGTTGATCCTAAAAGGCCGTCCTAAAGCCACAAACGCTGACGCACGTAACTATTTTGTTAAGGTTCCAAAATAACACAGTAAAACTGGCCACCGGGTTGCTAACGTCAGGACCTGCGTCTGCCAAGAGAAACCAGATATTCAGTTTCTAACCCCGTAAAACCTCTCAGTCTCCTGGCCCAAGGTTTTCTCTTGGCGCCGCTGAAAAGTGTTGTAAATGTTCCAGATCACTGGCAAGAAGAATGCTGTCCCCAGACCTTCCTGCAAGGTAGGCCAGGAGCTGCCCTCCTCAAGGAATGGAAGGTAGACGAGAGATCAAGCCCTAAAAAGGTAGACTGGAGGAAGGGGCAATGGGGGAAGGGTGACGCCCCCTTCAAAGACCTGCAGGGTCTCAGAAAAAATATAGTTAAGATCTGCCCTCTTGATCTGGAGAGCAGGAAATGGAGTTACCAGAAGGCAGATCCCAACTTCACGCAGAGAGAAAAATTAAGATTAAAAGCAATTTGGTAGTGGAACCAGTGATCTGGAGGGGGTGGCCTCCTTTTCACTGGATGTGTTCGACACAGCCTGGACGGCCACTGGTCAGGGATGCTTCCGGATAGTAGTTAAGGCACCAGGCTAGAAGCCGGGAGACTGTGAGTTCTAGTCCTGCCTTAGGCACAAAGCTAGCCGGGTGACCTTGGGCCAGCCACTCTCTCTCAGCCCCAGGAAGGAGGCAATGGCAAACCACTTCTGAAAAACCTCGCCAAGAGAACTGCAGGGACTGGTCCAGGCAGTGGCCAGGAGTCATCACGGACTCAAAGGAACAAAATGAAAACTGAGCAGGGGTTGGGCTTGATGACCTCAAGGACGCCTTCCAATGCTAGGATTCTACAGTTCGAAATGGCAGATCCTACTCACACCCCAAAGAAGAACACTGAGCCCTGGGTCAAAGCAGCCCCTCTTGTTAGCCCTCACCAAGCCAGGGACGAGTTTCTTCCCCTGCCTTGCAAGATTTCTCACGAGGACGAAGAGAACCCAGTCAAAAAGGGGCAGTAGAGTTACCCAGTGGTCCCCTTTCCCAAAGTACCGATGTCTCCCTGGTGCAAAAGGAGCCAACGACTACCAGATGGGAGCGACAAGGAAGATCAGCCCTGAGCTCCCCGTAGGAAGGCGAGGCTGTGGCCTTGGGTCTTTTCAAAATGCAGGGCTCCTTGGACGCCACGAGGTGGCATCTGAACCTCACCGCTTCTGCAGTGCCCCATCCCTTTTCACAAGAATGTTGGGAAGTCACCCGTTTTCCCCAGGTTTGGGGGCCTCGGCAGGGCTTGTCCTTATGAGTACTCCACTCAGCCATTTCAGCTTTTGGGGGAAGTCTTCTGTCCCCCGAGAAGGTAAACTGTGTGGTCGTGCGCCACTCCTTTGCCAAGCCAAGCCAAGCCTGGGTTGTCTCGCCAGAAGGTGGCCTTTATAAACTTAAAACACAAAATACACTTTAGCTCAATCACCTCCAGAAAAGCCTGAAATTGACCAATCACTACAGCAGTTTCTCAACCTTGGCAACTGAAAGATGGGTAGACTTCAACTCCCAGAATTCCCCAGCCAGCACTGGCTGGGGAATTCTGGGAATTGAAGTCTACCCATCTTCCATTTGCCAAGGCTGAGAAACACTGGATTTCAGTGACCATATACCATACGTCCATTATTATAAAGGACAGCCCTATATTTCAGAAAGCCATCTTTTAGATTCCCTTATTTATTTCCTTGGGTTCGCCCTTGAATTTTCCTTTGTGAAGCAAAGTTATAAACATAGAAAATTACTATTTTTTTAATCCTTGTGAACCTCTTTCAGATTTGCCCCTTGTTAAAGTTTGTCCTTTTATTTTTTTCCAAGGAAATATGGTCATGGTACCAATGACTGAAGGGTGGAATGGGGGTGGGGTGTCCATTCGTGAAATGAGGGGGTTTGCCCATGCCTTCTTCCGTTTCTTTTTCAAGTTTTCCCCGTTTAATCCACTCCGGGTGGTCTCCTCTCCGAGCGCTAACCAGGGCTAGCTGCTTTTAGCTCTTCAAACTTGGGGTCAGTCACACCGATCAGCACACACACCGCACTTGATCCCAGCACTACGTGCTTACTTGATTCGCCTTTGGTGTTCAGCAAATATTTCAACCAGCCAACATTGATTCAAATGCATACAATTAAAAAGGACAATTAAAAGAAAAAACAGCAGAATGAAACCAGGAATGAATAAACCCAACATTTAGCACAGCTGGGGAAGAAGAGGAAGTGGAAGGTCCGTCCCCCCGCCATCTTGTCTCTGCCCTGATTACATTCCGGTTCCGGTTAGCAAAACTCAAGCTGCGTTTGTGCTTCCCTTACAAACCAGAATAGCAAACCAAGGATTATCCTTTATGAATTCTGGCTTATAGGAAACAACCCAGTGTCCTCCAGTTTCAAGAGAACAGAAAGCATCCGGTTGCTAGTTAGCATAACTACTTTGCAATAACAGGAAGGACAAGCTGGAACAAACAGGGCAGTAACGAGCTCAGACTGGCTGGAATCCTGGTTTGTTGTTCCTGCAATTGTAGGCATTGCAGTCCGTTTAATAATTCATTTGAAGTTTAGCCCAGGGCAAGTTAGTTTCTTCCCGTTCCTGAAAAACAGCTTAGTCTGGGATGATCTACAAGCACCAACCAAAATGGAGAAGGAAAGAAATAGATAATGGGGCCCAACCCTGTTCTTCACAAGACCTTCGGTCCCCTTTTCCACTGGGACCAGCGAAAGCAAGTCCACCCTCAGCCACAGAAAGGCGCTGGGTGTTTTCAAGCCCCCCATTCTGTCCAGCCTACCTTACAGGGTTGTTATAGCAAGGGTAAAATTAGAGGAACAGGTGTTGTGAGCTTTTGGAAGGAAAGTGGGGATGAAACCATTTTTAGATCTATAGATTGATAATAAATAGGCTACCAAAATGAATTTGAATCTACATTAAGGTTCTCATGGGAATTTGGTGCTGATAAATTCCTGCCCTGCTGATGGATCTGGGCATTGAACCTTTAACCCAAGTCAACAGGAGACCCTTGTTGCATTCACACAACATGCATATGGTATGATGGAAACTAACAGGCATATGCTAGCTTGCCATGAAGGCCTGGTTCACATAACCTGCAAGGCGATGCTGTGTTCCCAACAGACAATGATTGCATAGACAGTGATAACATAGACCAGCATTTCTCAACCTTGGCAATTTTAAAATGTGTGGACTTCCACTCCCAGAATTCCCCAGCCAGAATGTTGAGAAACACTGACATAGGCAATGATTCGTTAACTACCCAAAACAGTTTAGCCGGGTTGCACAAACCTGGCCTCGGATGGGGGATGGTCGGAGAACTGCAGAAGAGGATCGGGCTGGTGCATGGAAAAAATTCCCCTGAGTTTTGCAGACTCCCTTGTGAATTGCACTAATGGCGATGTTTAATCTCATACATAACGTGCAAGGATAATTTAACGGAAAGTTGAAAAAGGCCCTTCTTGCGAGCAGGCAGAAAAAATTAAATTCACACAATATCCTTTCAAAGCCCAATTTGGGGTGTGTATGTAGGAAGAACAAAGGTGGCTTCCTCAGTGTTAACTTTATTTTGGCGAAGTAGCTGGAGCCAGATGTTTCCAGCATGAGCATCCAGATTAAGCAGAAAGTCCTAACTGCAAACAGCACGGTTTGCAGCACCTTCCTAGCCTCTAAGCAAAAACGTGTCCTCCAGCTGGGTTGGATTTTAACTCCCATCATCCTCAGCCAGGCCAGGCCAAGGAGGAACGCCTGCGATTTGCTGGGGCCCCACCAACCCATCATCATCCTCGTGCATAACATTAGCCTGGCCCTTTGTGCATGCTCAGGAGCAAGCCGCGTCGCGCCAGCTTGCGGAATGCACCCTTGGCCTCCCCACCAACGCAAGGCCCTCAGCCCCTGACTCGGGGGCCCACCCTTTCCCGAAGGGGCCCACCCTTCCCTCGCCCCGCCCAGGGACCCCCCCCAAAGCCCACGCGGGCGGCCGCGTCCACGCGACCCGCCCGGCGCCAGCGCGGCTCGCCCTCCTCGGCAGCCCCGCGCCGGCTTGCGCGACCCGCAGAGCGCTTCGGCGGGCGCCGCTCCGGCCGGCCAGCTCGGCGGGCGCGGCGTCTGCGCGCTGGCCGCGGGGGCGGACCGAGGCCGGGGGCGGCGAGCCACGCGGGGCACTCGGGCCGGCAGCGCCCGCTGGCGGCGGCGGCGGCGGCTGGCTGGCTGGCTGGCTGGCGCGGCGGCGGCGGCGGCGGCGGCGGGGCGCTCCTCGGCCGGGCATGGCTTCGTCGCCGGGCGCTGCGGCGCTGGCCGAGCTGCTGGGCGAGGCGCTGGCGGCGCCCGACGGCTCGGCGGTGCCCACGGCGGCGCTGCCCGCGCGGGGCGTCTCGCTGGTCGGGCTCTACTTCGGCTACTGCGGCGGGGGGCCCGGCGCCCAGGTGGCCGCCAGCCTGGCCGCCTTCTACGCGCGCTTCCAGCCGCGGCCGGCGCCGGAGCCGGAGCCGGAGGGCGCCGCGGGCACCGGGGCCGCGCCGCAGCGCCTGGAGATCGTCTTCGTCTCGGCCGAGCAGGAGCAGCCGCGCTGGCAGGAGGCGACGCGGGCCATGCCCTGGCTGGCGCTGCCCTTCGCCGACAAGCGCCGGAAGGTGAGGCGGGGGCGCCGGCCTGGGAGCCCCCTCCCCTCCCCTCCCCTCCCCTCCCCTCCCTCGAGGAGCGCAGAGAACCGCCGAAGGGGGGTCCCGGCCGGGCCCCCCTCGCGGCCAGGCCGTTTGCGGGGCCAGGGATGCCCCGAGGGCGAGCGCCGCTCTTTGCAAACCGGGGAGGGGGCGGCGGAATCGCTCCGAGTTAACTGCGCACTGTATGGAGGGGGGGCCGTCCGGGGGGTGCCTGAAATCACAGCAGGGGGAGGCTGCAGTCCGGTCCCCCCTCCCCCTTTCCCGGCCGCGCGCCCCACAGAATTCCGGGTCGGCGTGACCCGCTTCGGCCGGCCCGTTCGCTGGACCGGATTCAACGGAGCGTTCGCGGACCGTTTCTTGCCCCTCTTAAAAAATGGGGCATCCCGTTGGCAGGCTTCATTTGCGAAGCGCTTGCGGGGGGGGGGCGGCTGCAGATTTTAAAAATTCAGCTTGGTGGGCAACATTTTGGGGGGTTTTTGGAAGACAGATAGATAGATAGAGGCAAACGACCGGCAAATGTTGTCTGTCTGTCTGTCGGTCAGTCAGTCATTTCCCAGTTATTTGCCTAAATCGGCAGGCTTAAAATTGGTGATTTCAGACCTGCCCCAATTTTGGAAAAGGAGACCCTTTAAAAGAGAGTTTAAAAGTGGTTCCCTTTTCTGCCTTCAGCTCAGGAAAGGATTCTTAGGGGATCTGCAAGTATTTACATCACCATTTCTTCTGATTCCAAATTAGTCCATCCAGATTAAATGGCATCTGGGTTTTACTAAAACTGGTTAGAACAGCTGAGGTTGAGCCTTGCAAAGAATCAAACACACTGATTCTCTACCCCCCCCCCTATTTTTTCATCTGGGTTCCATTATTTTCCATGATCTTCCTTAGCCATCTTTTGCCTTAGGGGGTGACCCAGTGTTTGACCCCCCCCCACTTTCTCCGATCAGGTGCTTGCCACTGGATTCTAATGCCCATAGTTCGTAGCCATTAAGGGTGGGGTGGTAGATCCCATTGTCCAGCAATATAGCTGGGAAAAGCTGCATTTTCACCCATTCAGAATTCCTAGTCTTGCTGAATTCTACCCGGAATGGGTGGATTGAAGATAGGACAAAAAAACAAAACCCCTTTAATTTTCCATTATTTTCTGCATGTCAATCAGAAGGAAATGAGTAATTTTTTAGCATTAAGATTGCATGGATCACAGCCCTCTTTATCCCCTGCGTTGGGTGAGGTGTGTTGATACTCTGATCTTAAAAGTGGGGAGTGCACACCTTTTGCGTGAGCTTGAATAAAACTAAATATGCTACGGAATAAGATATATACAGAACTAATATGCTTATCTTGTCTTTTTGCTGGGTGGATAGCAGTGCAAATAAGACCTCAAAACTACTAAAAGCCTAAAAGAAGAAAGAAAAAGAAAGAGTAAGACACAAGTATTTATTTTTATTTTGTTTTTAGCCATGTTTAGGCCGTTCTTCATCGAAAGGCATCCCAAGGGGAATATACCACACCAACATTTAACCCAGTTAGATGGGCTATCTACGTAACCAACTTTAAGGGGTCGGGGCCACCCAGCTACACTTTTGGAGAAAGAGGTTCGCTTCGGTTTTAAGCACACCGGGGTTAGTCCAGAAACGCCTTGAGCACGTGGATTACGATTCTTTTACAGATTCTTTTCAGACCACGTCTTACTAGCTCTCTAAGTCAGCTAAGAGAAAGCCTGTGGGGGAAATGTAACTGTGTTCGGTTTGGACGTGATTGTGAGGGGGTGGCACCTCTGGGTAGAATTAAACCTGTGCGTGTGACTTCCACCCCTTTCTTTGATTGGGCACGATCCTTCTGATTTCTGCTTTCGGTGAGGTGGAACAAGGAAAGGGCCCGCTGTGAGGTCTGGAAGCTTGCCAGTACCAGCGACTCCCCTTTAACGTAAGGAGGCCTGCTCTGGAATAGGCATGCCCCAGCTTGTGTCACAGGTTTTTGTTGCGCTGGAAAAGAAATGGGTTAAAATAGCTGTGGCAGCGGTCCCTCGCTATCATAAATATGTCAAAAATCCGTGGGGAGCTGAAGAGGCACGTCTGGCGGTATTGCGTAACTGTACCTGGATTTTCCTGGGGTTTAGGGGACGGGCCGAAAACAAAGTTATTTGCTACCTGTTGGTTTAATCCCACGGAGGTACAGAAAGGTGTTTTGCACGAGTAGCTGTGGTGCAGCTCAGAAACGAGCTAAGCAGAGTTGAGCCACTGGTGAACCAGCCTGATTTTTCTTCCAAAACACGACCTCTCTCCTCCCTTTTTTTTTTTCATCTCCTTTGTTGCTGATTTAATGCAAGGGGAGGGAGTGTGGAAAAGTCTCCAGGGCGTGCTTTTGCAAGAGAAGCTTAGCTTCCCAACCCTCCTCCCTTGTTGCTTGGGTCTTGTTGGACGGGTCTGTTGCCGCATGTCCTATCAAATCGCTGTGGCATATACATTTGATAAGTTATTTTTAGTCGTATTTTGATTGGAGAGGTAGGTATCCAGTTCTCGTGGAGCATGGTAAAGAACAACGGTGACAAATATGCTCCGAGGTTGGATGGATGATAGGTATTATGTGGAGTGAATCCATTGCTCAGTCGGATGTGCCGGCCTTATCATGCTCGAGAATGCTGCTCACGGATGGCCGCAGAATCGTAGCATCCCCAGAGATGCAGAAAGACGCCTGTTTAAAATGCTGGAGTCAAACCAGTGGTTTGATTTCCTAACTTGCTACAAGTGAGTTCCCCTTGGCCCAAAGCATTTGCTGGAGGAGATGGAGAGTTAAACCTGGTGCCCTGGGTTTGCTTCTGGTTAAGATTAGATAAAATTCTGCCCCGTCAAACAGGATCCGCTGATCCTCTTTTCCCAATAACAAAATGCAGCAGGGTTACCAATTTTCCAGGAAAGTGCCTGCTGTGTCCCTGCAGGTCACATCCTTCCTTTTGGGAGACAGATCATGTAGTTATTTGCACAAAAACCTAAAAATAAACTTTTCCCCCCTGTGCCTGGAGAAGTTTTTCTAGGCACAAGCAATAACTTCGTAGACTTTTCCTATTTGCTTCTAAAATGTGATGGGTTTTTTCCCCCCTCTGCTGTCAGTTTTGGAAGTCTTCAGGCATTCGCATTTGCTGGAGGAAACCAGGTATTTTAGCCATTGAATCATATCGACGGAAGCTCTCCTAGAGGTCATCCAGCCCACCCCGCCACCCCCAGGACAGGAATCCAGATTAAAGCATGATCCAGCAAAGGGCAGCTTGCCACCTCTTTAAGAAATTCGGTCCACTGTTTAAACAGCTGTTGCATTTGGAGTTTTTTTTTCTTTTCCAACGTTCAAGTTCTTCCAATGCCGTGGTAAATTGGCAGTACAAGAAACAGCCAATTCCTTGGTGGTGACAGAAGATGGCAAGAATAAACCCGTTAGTCTTTTGGGGGTCGCACATCCCTTGGTTTGCCTTTGATCCCCTAGACAAACACGACTGCCTACTTGTCTGTGGCCGGTTCCTGTTTCTTTGACATATCACTTTGATTAAAGATTTTTAAGAAGGAAGATAAAAACTAATGCAAAGTAATAGAAAAGAAAGAAAAAATGATGCAGAGACGGGGCTTCCGATCTTCTTTACAGCAGTTATAAGTACAATCATAAATTTTCCTCTGACTCTATGGTTACAACTTAACTATCTTTTTTCTATAATCTATCCTGTCTAATCATCAAAGCCATAAATCCTGAGTTCATTTTTTCCTCTTTTATGCAAAAAGTCCGTAAGGGGTTTCCAGTCAGCAATCAACATAGATAGTGTCTTTTCTCTGATCAAAGAAGTCTGTTTAGCCATCTCAGCAAGTTGTTATCTTCACCATCCATTCCTCCATGGCGGGTACTGCCGAATCTTTACATCTTTGTGCATACAATAATCTCACTGCAGTTAGAGTGTACAAAAACAAAATTCTATGACTTTTTTTCCAACTGTTTGCCCATCAATCCCAAAAGAAAAACCTCAGGTCTCAATTGTATATTCATTTTTAAAATCCTCTGAATCAGTGTCTGTATCTGAATTCAGAATTTTCTGGCTTTTTTACACGTCCACCAAGCCTGATAAAATGTCCCTTCCTGTTGCTCACATTTCCAACATAAATTTGAAGTGCCTTTATATATTCTAGAGTCAGTTTCTCTGGTGACATATACCGGTACATCATTTTATAAAAGCTCTAAGATTAAAATATAGTGTGAATTTCAATCCTTTCAACCACATATTTTCCCATTGTTCCATCTGTATATTATAACCAAAATTTTTAGCCCACTTTATCATACCTTCTTTCACTTGTTCTTCTTTTGTTTCAAATTTCAGTAAATGTTTATGAGTTTTAGCAATTACATGTTCGTCATTTGTGCACAATTGTGTTTCAGACTCAGTCTTACAATGTTCAAAACCATAAATTCTTTTAATTTTTTTCAATAAATTGTAAATAAGAGAACCCTTGACAACTATATCCTTCTGCCACCAGTTCTTCTCTTGATTTTATTTTGTATTCCCCTTGGCAAAATTCTAGTGTCTCGTGATAAGCTGGCCATTTGTGTTTGCCTATTATTGCTCGTCTATAAAATGCTTCTTGTGCTGAAAGCCACAAAGGTGTTTTCGGGCACAAACTGAATTTGTATATATTCCATATTCTAAATATGGCACTTGTAACATAATGATTTTCAAAATCCACATTGACCTTGACTTTGTCATACCACCAATACCCATGCCACCCAAATCTCAGGTCATGTCCTTTTAACTCTAAAAGCCTTCTATTTCTAAGCATCACCCACTCGTGCATCCAGACCAAACAGCAAGCTGCAAAATACAATTTCAAATCTGGTAGACCCAGTCCTCCTCTTCCCTTTGCATCTTGTAATACCTTATATTTAACTTGTGTATTTTTTCCCCTGCCACACAATTTTAGAGATATCCTTCTGCCATTGTTTAAACAGTGCATCGGTTGTCAAAACAGGTATTGTCTGAAACAAAAAAACCATTCCAGGCAAGACGTTCATTTTCATCACAGAAGTTCGCCCCAGCAATGACAGCTGTAGTGTCTCCCATTTTAACATGTCTTTTAAAACTTCATTCCATTTCTTAATATGGTTGTTTTGAAATAACACGCGGTTCACGTTTGTCGTAGTGATACCCAGATATTTTACCTTCTTCTCAACCTCGAAACCCGTTTTATTCATCAATTCTGTTTGATCTTCTGCTTTCATATTTTTTGTTAACATCTCTGTCTTCTGTTTATTAATCTTGAAACCTGCTAATGCACCATTCTTTTAATTTGCTCGTTAATATTTCAATTCCCTTTAAAGGATCTTCACATGCGGTTTCTTTTTCAAGGATGTCCAGGCTGAGAAAAAGTTGGGGCTGGTTGTTTTGATTTTTGACCCCCCCAAATCAAGATGGCATCGGGGCAGCCTGGATGCACCGGCTGGGCGCACTGGTTCGCCGTGCAAAATCGGACTGGAACGTCACTCGAAGGGCTGGCTGCGGAGAAAATTTGCACAATGTTCAAGCAAATGCTTGAACATTGCAAGGGTGGCCAAGGGACGTTTTCCGGATTAAACGGGAAGATAATCTGCTGTGAAAACCATCAAGTGTCTGCGTGGGGGACCCCCGCTGGTTTCCTTTTTTCCTTTCGGGGGTATGCTTGCCCTTGAACGTTGGGGCAAAAGCCAGGGATTTCCACATGGAATGACAAGAGTGGTTTGGCACAATTGTTTAGCGCGCCATGGGACATAAAAATTCTCGCCCATCTGAACAGAGAACTCGCCACCCGTGGCGTCCAGCAGGGTCTCAACTTTGCCCTCCTCCCCAAACTTTCGCGGGAACAGGCGTAGGCTGGCGCGGAGGCGTTTGAAATAGCCCGGCTGCGTTTCTTGCAGACAGGCTTGTCTCCCCACCCAAGGCTGAGATCTGGATAAAAGAAGGCGCCGCTAAATGTCCTACAACAGAAGTTGGGTTTTGGAAGGCGGCGACTGGCTAGTGACGGTGATGTCTCGGAGGCGCCCTCCACCCCTGGGCTTGGAGCCGCGTTGCTGCCCCTGTTTAGAAATCGTTTCTGCTTCTTTAACCAAGAAGGAAAGGGTGAATCGCAGTCTGTACAGAGGGGGCTCGATTCAATGAAGCTGCACGGCCTTTGGGGGGCACGTGGAAATTGTTAGAAGGAGAGCAAGCTAACGGGGGGGGGGATAAAGGCGCGCCAGCAGCTGCTTTATCTTCCTTGCGACTGTCATCGTGAAGATGCATGGCTTGTCCGCTGATGTTGGCCTTGGCTTGCCCTGTGCGATCTTGAGCTGGTAATGTGGGTTTGTTTGTGGGTTGCCGCATCTGTGAATCTGGTTCCTTTGGAAGAGCGGAACGTGGGCCTCCTTGCCTTGATTTTCCGAGTTGGAGACCCTGGCTGTCTTGGCTCAAGAACTGGGATTCAGTGGTTGCAGATTAAGACCGTTCTCCAGTCTGCTTCCCCCCCCCTGCCCAGGTGTATTGGACTACCCTGATGGGGATGATGGGAGATGTAGTCCGGCACGTGCCAAAGGTTAGGGCTGAAAAGATCTGGGGCCTGAGTATGTAAGACACCCCTCCTCTCCCAGATAGATCTACGAACCTGCATCATATTGTGTTCTTATTTATCGTAAATTTGTCTGTGTCAGCTTATTTCCACCTTGTCAATCAAGCAGTACCTCGACAAATAAACCAGTGCGTCAATAAACAGATTTTGGGGATCGGCTTTCCAGCGTACGCTGCCTAGAAGCGGCAATTCTAGGAAAGACGCTGGCTCAGGGAAGCTGAGATTCAGAAATGGCAAATGTTTGCGTTTTACTCCCCTGCTTCTCTCTTTGTTTCCGTATTATTGATTAGCACAATTTATAGGCTGCTCCATTTCCAGACACTCTTGAGTGGCTTATGAGTATCAACATAAGTAGGGGAAAGAAAACAGAAATTGGTGGCAATTTGAGTTTTATGGCTCTCTGAAAATGTAATGAGGAGGTATGAGGGGGGGCCTTACACTCTTGTCCCTGGGTTTTCACACTCATTCCCGGGGGTGTATCTTAATTCCTCCCCCCACCGAGCCTTGATTTGGATCTCACCGGCTCTCTTAAATGAAAATTCAGAAATAATGGAGGCTGCATTCATTCAGTGGGTGTAATATGTTGGTGGGGCTGGCCAGAAGCTTAGTCCCGCTTCTTCATTTCCAACCAAAGGCATGCGTGACCGTGCAAATCTGTGCTCCGAGGAACTTGCAATCTAAAATTGTGCCACCGAGGAAACAGTGGAGAAAAGGGAGTTAAACAACGAGGCAGAGGCAGGGAAGGAGTCTTTAGGATGCAGGAAAAACAGGGCGTTGCGCAGAAAGGGTCTAGATCGAAAGGTTCCCTGCATGATTAAGTTTTCTTGCAGTCTGGCAAAGAAAGGGAGAGACAGGTGGAAAGATGGCTTTTATGGGTAGACAGCGGTGGAATTTTCTGCTGTTATTTGCCTCGAGTGGTTAGGCATTCTGGAGAGCGTTGCTTCCTAAGCAAGGGAGCATACGTGCCGATAAATGAATAGATACAGGTAGTCCTCACTTAACGGCCATTTGTTTAGTGATGGTTTGACGATGGTGTTGAAAAAAATGACTTACGACCGGTCCTCACACTTACGACCATCGCAGAGTCCCCGTGGTCATGTGATCACAATTTGGGCGCTCGGCGGCTGGTTCACATTTATGACCATTGCAGCTTCCTGTGCTCATGTGATCACCGTTTTTGACCTTCCTGGTTGGCCTCTGGCAAGCAAAATTAACAGGGGATTGCATGATTCACTTAACAACCATGTGGCCCGCTTAACGACCATGGTGATTTACTTAATGACCACCGCAAAAAGTCATAAAACCGGGTCAGATTTGCTCAATGACTGCTTCGCTTAGCAACCAAAATTCTGGTCCCAATTGTGGCCGTTTAGCAAGGACTACCTGTAAAGGCATGATAAATAAATATAGTTTCCTGCACACAGAGACTTTGTTTAACATTGATAGCCGATGCCCTTGGGTGGACCCTGGATTTGGTGTTTCTCAAAGCCATCCAATTTGCTGGCTATATGTGCTTTTCCCCAAGTTGGTGCTTTCCTGGGTGTTGGAAGTACAACCCCCGTCACCCCACAGCTTCAAGAAATGGGAAATGTAGTTCCAATATAGGAACTGGGCACTATTTGTTAATCTCAGCTGCAAGGGCTGCTTCGTGTTCTTAACGCCCTTTGCATCTCTGCCCATTTACTTTTTCGAAAGAAGTCCTCCTCCTGAATTGTGGAAAGGCTGTGTAGTTTTAGTAGCTTCCTTTTTGGACCATACTGAAAATTGCATGCGGCACGTAGTCCCTCTGAACAGCCCTCCAGTGTCCTTCGCAGGCAGAGAAGCTGTTGGATTTTGCTGTGAACGTCATATTTTGGGCCCTGTTTTCTTTCTCAGTCTGCTCAGCTACAAGAAGAAACTATATTAAAAGGAAAATACGATGTCTTTAAAAAATAGTGCTCCCAGTAAATGTGCTGTGCCTTAGATTGGATCCCTCCCTCCTCCTTCCTCCTTCCCTTCTTTATTTCTTCCTTCTCCCCCCTTCCCACTTCCTTCCTCCCTCCTTCCTTTCCTTCCTCTCTTTTCCCCTTCCCCTTCCCCCCCCTCCCTCCCTCCCTCCCTCCCTCCCCCTTCCTTCCTTCCTTCCTTCCTTCCTTCCTTCCTTCCTTCCTTCCTTCCTTCCTTCCTTCCTTCCTTCCTTCCTTCCTTCCTTCCTGCCACTCTTCTTTTTTAGCAGTAGTTGGTCTGCCGATTTCTCCGTCAGGTATTTTTCCACACTGGGCACGGAAGTGATTATACCCCGGAGTGCCTTCCTTATCCCCAGGGCAGCAGAGCCCTGCTGATGGTTCTCCTCTTGCCCTTACATTGACTGGGTCTCCTTTCGGGACAGGGCACTTGTCAGCCCAAAGCCCCACCGGGAGATCTACTGAACGCCGGAATCTGGCGCCGTAGACTCGGAGAGGGCAACTGACGCGTGAGAGCAGTGGCAGGGGTTGGCAGCTCCAAGCCTCCTCCTTCAATCTGGCCCTTCTGGAGTTCTGGGCAGCGTTCTCTGGATCGCTGTGGACGCCTCTCGGCCAGTTGCTGCCTGCCCCTTGTCGCAAGAGAAGCTGGCCATGTACGTGGTCAGGAAGTGAAGAAGCCGGTTTCTGCTCTGCAGTCCCCTCTTTGTAAGCAGCCGAAGAGATGTCAGCCTCATCTTGACCCATGGCCCTCTTGTCCACGACTGTCGTGGCTGTGAGATGAGAGGTGGTGGGGCAGCCGGGAAAGGCAGAAAAAGGGGGAACTGGCACGCGCCTGGAAGAGGAGTGGGGGGCATCTGTGGGTCTGAAACAACCACCAGCCCAGGTGGGGAGAAACCCTGGAAGAAGCCTTTCGATCCTGCAGAAAGCCCCTGCCTTAACGAACTCATTAGAAACGGGGGGGGGGAGTCCTCCCACGGTTTCCAAGATTCTCTGTTTACAGAACGCTTGCCAATTAACGCGTTGCAACTGCTAATTGCTGACGGGCTTTTACTCTGTCTCACCTGTCACCTGCCTCCTAATAACCGCCTTCACCTCTCCTGCCTCGCTCCAGATTAAATCCTGCATCCGTCTAGCCCAGGGTTTGGCTGGCTGGGGCATTCCGGGAGTTGAAGTCCACCCATCTTAAAGTGGCCACCTTTGAAAAAAAAACCCTGGGCTAGCCACTCCATTGCATCTGATGAAGTGAGATGGGTTAGTCAAAGCGCCACCAGAGTCTTCCTGATTTTTGGCAACTGAAATCTATGCCATTCTTGCATCCTTGCTTGCTTAAAGTTAACTCACGGAAGAGCTGACCAGGTGCGAGGGATTCTTGCAGGGATGTCCACGAGGGGGGGGGGCAAAAAATTCAAGATGGCAACCACTACCATGCAATCAGAGCCCCACCTCTTTTTTTTGCACATTGCAGGGCATAGTTTTGTGCAGTTTTACTTTTTTGCCCCTCTCCCTGCGGCCATCCCTGGATTCTTTGGTACACTGTTTACATCGTGTTTGCCTAGCGAGATGGGTGGCTGTATAAATTGTTTAAATAAAATAAAACCCATTCTCTTGCGTTGGCTGCACTGACGTTCCCAGTTCTGCCTTTGCCTGTGCAGCGAGTGCCGCGCAAGCCCATAATTTTGGGCTTTGATTGAAGGCTAGAGGCCAAAGTTTTGCTTTTAATACTGCAATTCCTGTGGCTCATGGGCAGCTGATCTTGGGTGCAGCTCCTCTTCGTTCCCCCTGAGCCCTTTGCAGGGAATCCTGTTGTTGCTAGCTTGGAGCTGGAATTCAAGTTGGAGCTGAACTTTTGCAGAATTTTGACTGTTCTGCAGAAATGGGCCTGCGGAGGAGCTGAGCCTCTGCAGCTGAAGAGGGAAGGCCCTTTGTCACCAACAGATGGTTGAGAGTCAGTTGGCGGAGAATATCTCCCATTTCCTCCAAGGCAGAAGATGTAGGTGACCTCGCCCTCTTTTCCCACTACAGACGGTTGCTAGGTGACTGGTGGGTGCCTAGCAACATCAGCATCCTTTTTCTCTCCCATCAAAGTGGCTGCCTCAGGTTGGGGGCCTGAACAGTGGGGGAGACCGTGGGAAGTCACCCTTAAATTAAGTTCCGCTGACACTTGTGGAACCTGGAAGGTGATGCTGGATGACCCAGGGCAGCCAGTCCAAGCCTTGCCGGCAACTTATCCAGGTGTTGCCCAGATGTTGTTCTGCTTAGCCCAGGACTGGGAGGAAAAGAGAAAAGAGAATGGGTTCATAATGACATTGGTGTGCAGGGTGAAGTTATGGTTCCCTTAATTCTAAGTAAGTCCTGCGCTTCGCTCTTGTCCCAGCCCAAGAGAGAAGCCTGTGAGTTTTATTCCTGCTCTCTGGTTATATTTTTCATTAGTCATTTGTGGCCTGCGTTGCAGACACACAGACAAATAAAATTCCCTTCTCACCCCTATGGGTGGTGTGTGTCTTCCTCAGCCTCGGGCCCAGCACCAGAGGCCTGGGAGTTTGAGGGTTCTGTGCAGGATCTGGGCTGTTCCTCGCCCTGCACTCTTCTGGACAGAGAGCTCTGATGTTGCTCCTGGGATCTGCTGGAGCCCCTCTCCCAGCTCTCCCCACTGGGACCACTTTGGCCTTCACCTTCCACATCCTCTCCAGTTCCTCCTTCAGGCCCTGGTACTTCTCCAGCTTCTTCTTCCTGATGTTGCTCTCACTTGGCACCACTACATCTATCACCACCACTGTCTTCTGGTCCTTGTCTACTACCACGATGTCTGGTCAATTGACCAGTACCTGCCTGTCCGTCTGGATCTGGACGTCCCGCAGGATCTTAGCCCTGTCATTCTCCACGACCCTCTGTGGAATCTCCCATCTGGACTTGGGAGGGTCTAGCCAATACGCTGCGCAGATGTTCCTGTACACAATGCCAGCCGCTTGGTTGTGCCGCTCAGTGCATGCTGTTCCTGCCTGCCTCTTATGCCCTGCCACTGTGTGTTGGACTGTCTCTGAGGCCCCTCTGCACAGTCTGCACCTCGGGTCCTGTCTGGTGTGGTAGACCCCTGCTTCTATGGATCTGGTGCTTATATACATACACACACCCATATATCTACATCCATCTGTTTCAAGAAAGAAACAGGTGCCTATTCACCTAGAATGATTCTCCCTTCCCTAGGTGACCACCACTGCCAACTCCTACCTTATTTTTTAAAAAGTTTATCCCACCCTCTTCCATGACACCTTCTTAAAAAGTTGAATTTTAAAGAAGCTTAATCTGCAGTGGATATAAGTAGTGTGTGTGTGTGTGTGTGTACACCTGTGTGTGTGTGTGTTTGGATCTGTTTGTTTGTTTGTTCATTCGTATTCGTTCATTTATTCGTCAATTTTCTCACACAAAGTGACGCTGGGTGGCATACAATAAAACCTATTAAAACCTACTGCAAAACCAATGAAAACCAATTTAAAAAATAAACATAGATTAAAAACAAGACCACAAATGGAGAATATTACACGTTAATACAGCCAAAACACGGGTTGTTGGAAAAACCATGTTTTAAGGACTTTTCAGAAGGCAATAAGGGTTGGGGCTGACCTCACCTCAGGGTAGCAAGTAACTAGCAAGTAAAAGCTTTGTAAATCGGCACAGGACTGCAATTTTGATCAAAAGGGTGCACGAATTGGATTCGTGCTGCTGTGTCTTTAATTTCCCCCAGTACCGAGGCCTTTAAATGCAAATATTTTCCCACCACTCGGCCCTGCAGTCTGTTTGTTAGTTTCAAGTTGTCAAAAGAGCTTTCCTGGTTTTGTTTTTAATACTGTTTGAAAGGGGTGGGGAGAAGGAAGCATCTACCCTCAAAAAGAACGCCAGTGACCTTTCTTCTCAGGAAGGGGGAAAATCTACAGATCTTTAGCAGTCATCCAGATTTCTGCAGGCCAGCTCTGGTGGCCGTGGTGATGCCACCGATTAAAATTCTTGAGCTGCCCGTCAGATTGTTCCTTTTAATTTTTTGCTACTTCCTCTGGTCTGTATGAGATTTCTGCAGCATGGAAAACAAAAAAGAAAGGAAAAAGGGTTTTTACGGAAAAAGGTCACGCAGCCTTCCCTGTCTGTTGGACTACATTTCTGATGCACTGGACTGGGGATGATGGGAGCTGTAGTTGGGGGAGGTTAGCATCCCTCTCTGTGGGTTTGCTGTTTCGAGAAGACTTAATGGTGGTGTGATTTAATTTTGGTTGAAAGGATCTTTTAAAAAAAATGAAGTCAGGTGGAGCAGAGGATCTAGCGAGCATCAGAGAAAATGGCTGAAGGAGGCCCATTGGTGCTGCTGCGTAGCCCGTTTTTGCAGGAAATGTGGAAATCTGCAACCCCATTGGCCTTTTGCAAGGCATTAAAGACTTCAATGCGTCTACAAGCATTAAGACCAGGAGGTTAAGTGAACCCTGTTGGCTGGGTTTTTGTAATTATCCTAGTGATCTGAAGGTAGTCCTCACTTAACAACAATTCGTTTAGTGATGGTTCAGACTTACAAAGGTATTGAAAAAAATGATTTATGACTGGTTCTCCCACTTACGACTGTCGCAGCGTCCCGTGGTCACCTGATCGCCATTTTCTACCTTCCCGGCCACCTTCTGGCAAGCCAAATCAATGGGCAACTGCGTGATTTGCTTAATGCCTGCAGTGATTTGCTTAATGCCCGCAGTGATTCGCTTAACGACTGCAGCAAAAAAGGTTGTAAAATAGGGTCAGATTTGCTTAATAACCACTTCACTTAGCACCTGAAATTCCGGTCCCAATTGTGGTCATTATGGGAAGACTACCTGTATAGTTTTTCTACCCCAGGCAGGTGATGTATTGCAATTTCTAGCTATGCTGGCTGGGGAATTCTGGGGGTTGAAGTTCACACTTCTTAAAGTTGCCAAGGTTGAGAAACACTGGTTTAGATAGATAGATAGACCCGTTTCAGGAGGAGATCCTTCTGCTTTAGATACAGGTAGTCCTCACTTAACGACTACAACTGAGACCAGAATTTTGGTTGCTAAGTGGTCATTAAGTGAATCCGACTCAACTTTACGACCTTTTTGCAGCGACCGTTAAGCGAACCACATGATTGTTAAGTGAATCGTGTGGTTACCCATTTATTTTGCTTGCCAGAAGCCAGTTGGGAAGGTCAAAAATAGTGATGCTGTGAGCATGGGACGCTGCGACAGTCATAAATGTGAACTGGTTGCCAAGTGCTCAAATAGTGATCACATGACCGCAGGGACTCTGCGATGGTCATAAGTGTGAGGACCAGATACAAGTCGCTTTTTCAGCACCGTTGTAAGTCTGAACCATCACTAAACAAATGGTCATTAAGCGAGGCCTGTATACTGGATCAACTGAATCATTTGAGGTGCAACCAAATGACCTATAAAGCAAGAGGGTGCCCATTGTCTCTCTTTGTGAGTGCGGTTCTGGGCTGGCAGCCTTCCCACTGAGGGGTCATCTGGCACCAGCAGCCTCCTTACGCCTGCTTAGTGATCCTAAAGGAACCCTTCATGGGCGAGGTTAAATTTAAATTTAGGAAATGCAGGCTTAGAAGGGGAGTGGGGCACTTTTGCTTGAATAAATTCTTCTGAGTTTTAACAGTTGAGGGAGGGAGATTTGAGCAAAACATTCTTCTGCAGTGCATCTGTTATTTTTTTTAAGGGTTTCCTCCTCTTCTGTCACCCCAGTTTCCAGGAAGATTATTGGTGGAGGGCTTAAAAAAGAAGGTTTCTATATACATTCACATCTGGCTGAAACCTGGCCATTCCAGATGTGGTTACTTCTGTCAAGTATAAAAGAAATTTTTCCCCCAGAAACTTAAAGGGGCTTTTTTGTGGCAAAGTTAGGACTTGAAGGATAAAGCAATATGTGTCTGATCATTTCTCCCTTTGTAAACCCACCAGTGTGGGGTTTTCCCTTTCTTGGTGGGGAGATCCTAGTGTTGGAAGGGACGGTAGAGGTCATCTAGCCCAACCCCCTCCTCAGCGCACATCTCTGCAGATGACCAACTTCCGATTGAAGAGCTTCAGCAAAGGAGGGCTCACTACATCATGTGGCAGCCTGTGCCACTGTTCCATAGCACATATGGTCAGGAAGCTCCTCCAGATGTCGAGCTTGAACCTCCTCCTTGGTAGTTTCAACCCCTGGTCCTGGTCCTGCCCTGTGGGGCAATAGCCAGTAAGTCCACACCTTCGTCTGTGTGACAGTCTTAAAGAGTGTAAGATGATGTTCCTTTGGTAATGCGAATATTCTGTGCATTTAAGGTCCAGAAGACATGTGGTCTTTGAATGAGGCCACCAAGTCCCATCTCAGATCAGTCATTGGGGTAACCTCCTGCCAAACCAACATCCTTCAGATAGCTCTGACCACAGCTCCCATCATCTCCTACCAACATAGGTTTCCCTGGGTGGGGATGATGGGAGTGGTTGTCAAGTAAATCCAAAGAGTGTGCCGAAAACTCTGTCCCTGCCTGGTGCCCTCCAAACGTGTTGGGCTGAATTTCCCAGAATCCCCTCCCAGCAGGGTTGCATTGCCTGGGGATTCTGGAAGTTGACGTTCAACAGGTCCGGAGGGACGCATGTTGGAGGAGAATTATGGTTATGTTAAGATTAGCAAGAGATGGGGTCAAAAAGCACAGAATTTGCAGGGTTTCTAGAAACTGGGGGCCTCCAGAAGGATTAAGATGGTGAGATGGATAATGACTGCCACTTTCTCCTGCTTTTGACCCTTCTAATTTGACCCACTTCATTTCCCAGAATTCCAAGTAAGGGTCACGCTGGCTGGGGGATTCTAGGAAATGAAATCCTCTTATTTGGAGGGTGTTTGGGCTGGGAGGGCGTGCTTTAAGCTATTAATCGCGACCCCTCTTGCATCGGTTGGTTAAAATAAGCCTTTTGGCCGTTGCTCCAATGAGCGAGGTGGTGTTATGGAATATTTATGGACATTCCAGTTGTTTAAAAAGGCCTTGGAGGTTCACGAGAAACAGATGAGGCTGTTGGTGCAAAACTTTTCAAAGGAGAAAGGAGTTGGCAGTGTCAGACTGAGAAACGGGTGGATGGGTACATTTCGGGGGGATATGAAGAGAAGAGGGACAGTAATGGGAAAAATATGCTGCATTGAGGATGTATCACAGGTCCCCCCCCCGCTTGTCTGTTCATAATTAGATTCACCGAGCATAGTTTACAGCTTCGGTCAAGCGCTGAAGCTGGTTCCCATCAAGATACTTGCCTGGCTAAAATGGGGCTGGGTGGTCTGTGCGTCACCGGGCAGGGGAACCCAGCAGGCGGTCACATCGTCAAAACATGGTTTATTTCTTTAGCCATTGCAGGGTGTGTGAACACTACTTTTGTGGTCTGTTACGCCAAGTTTACAGCGTTGCTAGCCGTGTTCGGCAAAAGGACAACTGTTGTGTGGTGATGTTGCGACATAAATCCTGCCCCTGTGTTCTTGATTCCTAACGTCCAGGGCATGTACAGAAGTTGTGATATTTGTGTTGTGATGTCTCAAGGCATGTTAGTCTCTTGTCCACCTGGTGAGGCTCATGGGCAGGGCATGAACCCAGCTGATGCAAAGCTGTGGTGGGTATATGGCATAGCGGTGGCTGCGGGTGAGATGTCGTGGACCACAACTGGGCCAGACCAAATCTAATGTTTTGCAACTTTAAGATGGGTGGACTTCAACTCCCAGAATTCCCCAACCAGCATTCACAACCATTTGCTTAGAGACAGTTCGGACTTACAAAGGTGCTGGAAAAACTGACTTATGACCAGTACTCGCACTTACAACCATTGGAGCATCCCTGCGGTCACATCATCACGGTTTGGGCGCTTGGCATCTGGTTCACATTTACGACCATTGCAGTGTGATTCCCATTTTCAACCTTCCCAGCCAGCTTCTGGCAGACAAAATCAGTGGGGAACTGTGATTTGCTTAACGACCACATGATTCGTTTAACGACCACATGGGTCGCTTAATGGCTGCAGTGGTTCACTTAACAACTGCCGCAAACAGATTTTAAAATTGGGTCAGATTCGTTTAATGACTACTTTGCTTAGCAACCAAAATTCCAATCCCACTTGTGGTTGTTAAGCGAGGACTATCTGTATCTGAAATGATGTTGTTTAGGATGAAGTCCAGACATTCTCAGTCAGTCCTGGGTGAGGGACACAGAAAAATGTAACTTACCAGAAGGTGAATTCTGAATGAATGTTCGGAAAAGATGCCCACGAGAAGGTGGAGAGTAGGCCCAGGGATTCAGAGGGGCTGGTCTCCCCTTTACTCAGTGTGACCAGCCATCTCGCAAAGATCTTTAATCTGCATCCTGCTGGCCACAACTTGGTGGCGTGTGATGAAACTCCCCATGTTTTATTTGTGTTGCACGTGGGATGCTCATACAAACGAGGCGGGGCTTTGACCACGTGACCACGGCTTCCACATTGACCTTTTTCATTCCCCACCCCCCTATCCCCCTTGCTGATGCCCCTGGCACAGCCCAGAGAAAGCTGGTTAAATGAATTTTTAATCAAAATGCTCTGTTTATTCAATTATTCGTTCCTTCACTCCGTTGGTTACTCAATCATTTGTGAACGTTTACCACTATGATAATGATTTATAATTCCAAGTTCTGCCCACTCGAGGACGACTCTGGGCGGCTTACGAAGGGTTGAAAGGATCGGACACCGCAACAAAAGTAGAACAACCCCAAATGTTGGGAGTTAGAATGAAGATAGGTGCCTCAGTGGGCATTACTCGGTTTTTGTTTTCCTCCCTAAAGCTCGGGATTTGTAGCACGAGTCGCCTAGGGCGAGTGAGCACCGTCTTCCGCAAGTCAGACAGCACAATAGCGTTGCCAACATCTGGAATTAGGGGCCAATGCTGGTGCAACACGGCCTTGCAAGACTCTGCGAGCACTAAAGAACTATGTCGGCGTTTCCTTCGGGCTGGAAAAATGCCGAGGAGGTATCATTAGCTCAACCCCCGCAAAGGATGGATGTTCGGAGTGTCAACCTGATTAACGGTCCCCCGCTGTGTTTTTCCTTTGCTGCTCGGTCGTTTTTGAAGCCGCGAGAATAGTCGGAAATCTTCTGGGCCAGATTTCTCTCTTTGTGGCCGTTTTAATCCAGCTGTTCTGATGAAAGCAAGGTTTTATGCTCCCCTCCCTTTTATTCCTTTGTACGTGCATGTGTGTGTGTGTGTGTTTGCAGATCCAAAGGGTTGTTATATATATATATATATATTTTCAGGACAGTGTTTTAAACGTCCTCTCTCTCTTGTTATCGGTTGATCCACGAGTAATTGGAGCATGTCCCTCCTTTGGCAGGAAAAGGAGCCGGTTTGGGGTATGTTTGTTTTGGAAAAATGTGCCCGTTAAGGGTAGCAGGCGCATCCGACATGAAATTACACAGAGCCGCGTGGCAGTAAAAATGCTCAAGTTATGTCTGACGTGTTTTGAGGCTCTGGAAAAGTTCCATCTCCAGGCATCCTGGGGGAAGTCACAGTGTTTTTCTTAACGCTTCCTTCTCTTGTTTGCTGAAATTGAAAAGGGGCCAGATTTACTGTTTCGCCCTTCAACAATACTGTGGGAGCTCACTCCCTCTTCCCCACTTTCCACTGAATGATGCGGAGCAGCAAATGGGATTACTTTCCCCCACTCCGTCCCTGGTGAGTAATTGGTGGTGTCAGCGGTGGGATTTGAAGCCACGTCTCCAGTTCTTCTTTTCTCTTTGTGCTGGGCACGCGTACAGTCTATGAGACTTACTTCTGCGGCTGCTGCTCTTCGTTCTTCTGAAATGCATTCATATTTCTTATCCGGAATATGCATCAAGGTGGTATCAGATACGTAATTACAGGTAGTCCTCGCTTAACAACCACTCGTTTAGTGGCGGTTCAGACTTAAGCTGGTGCTGAAAAAGACGACTTACGACCATCGCAGCATCCCCACGGTCATGTGATTGCAATTTGGGCACTTGGCAACTGGTTTGCGTTTATGGCCGTTGCAGCGTCCCGTGGTCACACGACCGCCATTTGCAACCTTCCTGGCTGACTTCTGGCAAGCAAAATCAATGGGGAACTGTGTGACTCGCTTAACGACCACATGATTTGCTTAACACCCATGGTGATTTGCTTAAAGACCGCCATGAAGAGGTCATAAAATCAGATTGGATTCACTTAATGACCACTTCACTTAGCGACAAATCCCGGTCCCAATTGTGGTCGTTAAGCAAGGACTACCTATATGGTTCTGTGGCATCTGTTCCCCTCTTGAAACTAGAACCCAAAAGTCTTAGTTTGTGGGATCAAGTATTGACAGCACCTCGCCAACCTTGGCTCGTCTCGAGAAGGGATTATGATCAGACCTGGTTAATAATTGGACAAAAATCCCAGGTTAGATCAGAAAATCAACAAGTCATCCATCCATGTTATTCAGGGACGTGTCCAAGATGTCATCAGGTGTTTAGCTCAGCTTGAAGGACGCTCCCTTCTTTGCGGACCAGAGAAGGGAGAACTTTACATTCTTGGCAATTCATTCATTTATTGATCAGAATTTATGCCCACCACAATCATCAAGACTCTTGGCATTTTACAGAGCATCTGTAAAACAGTACAATAAAACATCCATGGCGGAGAAGAATCAAATAAATGATAAAAGTCAATATGGTTAGAAAATCAATAAACATCCGTGGCAATGCTTCAGACCCCAAATTCTCTCCAGGAAAAAATCTTTGTAATATCGTACAGAAAATCCATGGCGTGGGAGCTGATCAAATTTAGGGGGGTGGTATTTCAGAGTGCAGCTTGGCAGTAGAAAAGCAGCAGTTAAACATCTCTACCTCCTTTGCTTCCTGACAGCCCTATGAGGTAGGCCAGAGCAGGAAATCAACTCCACAGGAGGGCTAAAACTCCTTTTATTGAGATTGGCTGTAATAACAGACCTTTGCAAGGCTGATTGTGCTATACAGGTTGTCCTTGCTTAACAACCATTCGTTAGCAACGGTTCAGATTTATGATGGTGCTGAAAAACCTGACTTACGACCAGTCTTCATACTTACGAACATTGCAGTATCTCCGCACTCACGTGGTCACGATTTGGGCACTTGGCAACCGGTTTGTATTTAAGACCATCGTAGCGTCCCACGGTTCGCCATTTTCGACCTTCCTAGCCAGCTTCCAGCAAGCAAAATCAGTGGGGAAGTGCGTGATTCATTTAACAACCATGTGGTTCGCTTGACGCATGCAGCCATTTACTTAACGACTGCCTCAAAAAAGATTGTAAAATCAGGTCGGATTCACTGAATGGCCACTTTGCTTAGCAACCAAAATTCCGGTCTTTTGTCCCCTTTTTACGGATATATTTAAAAATAATGCCATGCAATATTTATACAATACAACACAGCACAATACAGTGTTTTATATATTTATAGATGTAGAGATATACTATATAATGCAAGAATACAATATTTATATATTAATAAAACACGATATCTTGCTACACATTATATATTGTATATTCTAATATTACAGGTAGTGCTCATTTAGCGACCGAAATTGGGACCGGCAACTTGGTTGTTAAGCAAAGTGGTTGCTAAGTGAAACCGCGACTGTGCTTGTGACCTGACTTCAGCTTTCCCTTGCTTTACAGACCAGCGAAAGTCATAAATGCGAGGATTGGTCGCAAAGTTACTTTTTCATCCCCATCTTAACAGCAAACAGTCACTAAATGAGGCAGTCCTAAATGGGAATGACCTGTATTGTTATCTTCTTCTTCTCATACTATTTTTATACGCCATTAAATACTTGTCTCACTTCTGCAAGAAATTCAAGCTGCTAGCATATGCCTCCCCCCTCCACTGATTTCTAACAACAACCTGAGAGGTAGATGTGGCTGGGAGACTTCTCCCCCAGTCCCTCCAATGTGCCTAGCAACTTGCAATAAATAAAACACACCCAGGTTTGTTGGGACCCGATGCCAAGGGAGGGAAGTGCTTGGGCAGCCCACAGCCCTTCGGCTTGACGGAAACTGTGGCCGTTGAGGGCAGCGTGGTGATGTTTCAGTGGCTTGATTTGAGGGTTAATCTGGGTAAGCAGCTTTTAGAGCTGGCACTCGACTTGTTCTCCCAAGTCAAAAACAGATTTTGAGCTATTTGCCTTGGCCACGCTTGGAATTTTGCTGCAAGCTGCACACTAAACTAGCGTGTCCAGTTTTCCCACAGCTTGAATTTCCTGGGCTTTCCATTCTTTATTGGTAAACAAAATCTTCATCGGGAAAGTTGGAATGTGGTTTTGATCTGCCCAGACTCAGTGGAATTTGCATTTTGATGTGATGCGCATTGATTTATTTAGCTCAATCAGCGGAAAACTTTTTTTTCCAATCCAAAGCCTCTGGTTAAGGAACGCCAGTTGGGCTTGATATGTACAGATTGTATCCCATGTGGGGGCGAGAAGTTCCCCCCCCTCTACCAGTCAAATCAGCGCATATTGAGAATTTAAAATTTCAGTCGTAAATTTCTGGATATTAGTTTGATGTTTCTAGTCCTCATGGATGCATGGCAAGAGTCAAAACCAGGGCAACCTGGATTGGTAGGGTTGACAGGGCAGAAGTCATCAATAGACTTTTCACAAGGGTGTGCACATGCACATGTTGCTGAAACTCTGCTTTCCACAATTGTACGGCTCTTGTAGGAAAGATGTCAGAGTGGGGTAGTTTGAGATCCTCCAGGGAAGTCAGTTCTTAAAGAAAGTGTCTTTTTTCATAAACCTTACATATGGAATCAGTTGGGATGGCATGCAATGGTGAACCTCTCAGCTGGGAAGGGGAAGGGGAAGGAGGAAGGGGAAGGAGAAGGAGAAGGAGGAGGGAGGTAGAGGAAGGGGAAGGAAGAAGGGGAAGGAGAAAGAGAAGGAGGAGGGAGATAGAGGAAGGAGAAGGGGAAGGAGGTAGAGGAAGGAGAAGGGGGAGGAGGAGGAGGAGCAGGGGGAGGGAGGGAGGGAAGATAGATGCACACAGATTGGCCGCTAATTGTGTTCTTAGAGCTCCTGGATTCAAAGCCAGTCGACCCAGGTTAGGGTTAGGATCAAGCAGTCTGGTGATCTCTTACCCCAAGATCCTGCTCAGGATTTTCCCTGGAAACAGCACAACCGGAGCAGAGTTTTGCTGTAAACCATCGGCCATTCCTTGCGTTTTTCACATCTCAGGCTCCAAAACGCCCTTGTTTCGTGGGGCGGAGGAGCAGAAGGGCCATTCTGCCTTGCAGATGCTGGACACCAAATGTCGGCCTGCCCACAAAGGCAGCGGGGGACTCGTAAATAGTCAGCGCGGGCTTCTCTAAGGGGCTTTTCCCATCAGAAGCAGGCCGGGGTTGCATGCAGTTGCCCCGGTGTGAATCTTGCTTGGCGAACTTCACTTTTCAGCTCAGCTCCCTTAATTAATCAGGATTCATCCACCGAGGATTCTGAGTTTGGTTGGTCTGGAAATGTCATGCTGGCTAGGGAATTATGGGAGTTGAAGTCCACCAATCTTAAAGCAGGCTGTCTGGGGAATTCTGGGAGTTGAAGTCCACCATCTTAGAGTTGCTAAGGTTGAGAAACACTGCTGTAAAGGTGGACATTTTATTTCAGCATTCAAAGCCCACTGTGGGCATGGCCTCTGATGTCCATGAAACCCCCCATTTTGGGTCCATGTTGCATTGTGGGCCACCTAGTCAGGAGCTGCCGAAAGGCAGCCAGAGGGCCACCTCTGCCATAAAACATCTTGTATGCGGATAGAGCTATTATTATAATAAGGGTTTGAGCCTCTAAGACAGTTCTAGATAGGGTAGTGGTTGCCACGTTGGTTTTTCAAATCACCATAGGTGAGTAGGCTGATCCCTGCTTCTTGTTTTATATTTTTTAATTGTCTTTGGTAGAGGTTATCCTTTGCAAATCCTTGTTTTGGCCTCCGACTCGGTCTCCCAAGAGGTGCAGCTGTACTTAGGTTGCTTTCATGAGACGTCCTGCTACTCCAGAAGAGCAGAAGAATTTAGTTCCAGCCTTGAGAAGGAGCTGGGAGAGGGGAAACAGTTGTTCAACCCTTGGAAAGTCAAAAGTGTGAGAAAGAGGCTCAGAACAACCCTACTTTGATCTTGTGGTCCTTCAGAAGGGGCAGTCAAAGTTTGAGAGGGGCTTTCAGGTTTTTGCTAATATACAGGTAGTCTTCGACTTATGACCACAGTGGGGACCGGAACCTCTGTCGCTAAGTGAGGTGGTCGTTAAGTGAGTCACACCTGATTTTATGACCTTTTTGCCATGTTGTTAAGCAAATCACATGGTTGTTAAGCGAATCCGGCTTCCCCCATTGACTTTGCTTGTCAGAAGCTGGCTGGGAAGGTCACAAATGGCAGTCACGTGACCCTGCGACATTGCACCCGTCGTAAATACATGCCCGTCGCCAGGCGACTGAATTTTGATCATATGACCACAGGGACGCCGTGACTGTCGTAAGTGCAATGACTGGCTGCAGCAGTATTTTTTCAATATTGTTGTAACTTCGAGTGGTTGCTAAACAAATGTCGTAAGTTGAGGACTACCTGTAGCTTACAGCAATAAAGTTGCAGTCCTGGAATCTATGCAGTCTATTTTTTGACCTGGCCCACCTCAAAGGGCTGACCTTAAGATCTTCCCAGTGTGCCAGTAAGTTGCTGCCTTGCAGATGTCCCCAAGCAAATCAGACTGCCAGCCTAAACGGTGCCCCACGCTTCTGTTTTCCAAACAGGGGCACAGTGGGAGGGAAGAGCAGAGTTAATAGAATGAAAAATAGATCCAAACATGCTCCATTCATTAATGAGTCTGGAAAGAAAGGCAAGGCATGTGGCGTGTTAAACTAGCAGATGTGTTTGCCCAACCATAATGTTAATGGGCAAATTGTGCTTTTCGTTGGCATTTCTTTGAATGGGTTAGTCTCAGGGCAAGGCTCGTGAGCCACGAAAGCTTTAAAAGAAGCTGAAAAGGAAAGGAAAAAATGATCTTGGTTGTTTTTTGGGTTTTGGAATTTAGAAACAAAACAGGGCAAAAACAAGCAGGGATTTTGCTGCTGGGGCTTTTGTGTGTGGGGGGGGGTCCTAGGGTTTCCCTCTTCTGAGTGGTGGGAGGTTAGCTGGAGATGGATTGGTGATGCAAGGCAAGGCATTATTTCAACCACAGCCTTTTGTTCAGCTGTGGAACTCACCGCCACAAGATGCAGTGGTAGTGGCTCATGTTACTAATAGCTGCGACTCTTGGTGATTGTCAGCTGTTTCCTGAAGGGTGGGCAGTGTGCCTCGAGTCCCAGATTTTGGGGAGCAACAGGGTGTGGGCCTGTCACCTTCCTGTCTTGCTTGTGAGCTTCCTCAGTGACACAAAATAGGGACTAGATGGGACCTTTGCCTGGCCCAGCAGGACTCTAATGATTTCCTTATGTTCCCACAGCTCTTGGGATGAAGGAGAGGCCAAAGGATGAGGATGCTTCCACCAGGCTTTAGTTCAAGACCTCCAAACCTGTCAATCTATTTCAGGATTCCTTCTGGCCATGCAGCTGAGTCCTGATATTCTTTATACTTGAGATTTGCTACCTCTGGTTCCTCCTGCCAGAGTCCCTTCCCCCAACCTGCTATTTTTTCCTTTTAAAAAAAATTAAGTGAAGAAGCTGGGAAGCCACGCTTGTGCAGAGCAAAAACCCAGCCCCTGTGCCATCTTTATTCAGCAGGATTCTAGTCCTCTTTTAGGTACAGAGGCTGGGTAGCCTAAAGGGAGGCTTTTTCCCAAGTGAAAGCATCACGCCTTTCGACAGACGTAGGAAGGCGAAGCCTGTAAAAGCTCAATATTCCTGCATTACTTGAGATGCTTCATTCGTTCTTTCGTTTTTCCTGAATTCCCTGGATTCTTGTCAGATTAGGGAAAGCGGCTTTGGTCATGCTGGCTTGGAACGATTCAGGGACCATGTCCAGGATGATCTGAAATCAGCGGCCCCAAAGTCTGGGCATGAGTCACTCGGATCGGTCAGATTAATTCCAGACAGATCCTCTTTGGAGCTGCAAAGCCGCCACAATGGAGGTTTCTTCCCCTGGGCCAAGCCCGGGCAAAGGTGGGGCTTATCCGATGTTCTTTTTCGTGAGCGGCAAGGCCAGTGTTTGCAAGAAAAAGACACTCTTCTTGCTGGCCAGCCTCAGTCAATTAGAAACTGAAGGTAGACTGCTCCTGTTTGTGGAGTTTCTGCCGTCCTGGGAATTGCTTATAGGATTCTCTGTCTCTAAAAGTTTTCCTTGAGTGTGGGACCCTGCATGTCCAAGTGTCTGGTTTGGATGGCCTGATGCGGCATAAAGCAGTTCCATATGAAATTGATATTCCTTCCCTTCATCTTTCCTTCCTTCCTTCCTCCCTCCCTCCCTCCCTCCCTCCTGTCTCCCATTTTCCTGCCATTTCCCATCTCCCCTCTCCTTCCGCCCTCCCTCCCCTCCCCCTTCCTTCCTTCCTTCCTTCCTTCCTTCCTTCCTTCCTTCCTTCCTTCCTTCCTTCCTTCCTTCCTTCCTTCCTCCCATTTTCCTTCCTTCCTTCCTTCCTTCCTTCCTTCCTTCCTTCCTTCCTTCCTTCCTTCCTTCCTTCCTTTTCCCTTCCTTCTCTTCTTCTTTCCTTCCTCCCCTTCCCTCCCTCCCAACTTCTTTTTAAACCCCCCAGAATAAGCTCCCCTTGTGTTATTCCTGCAGCCTCCCTGGGGGGCCCATTGAAAATGAAAACTCATCCCCTGCCTGAAATCCCGTGGAACCTCAGCTCCCAGGAACTTGAGAACGTGGATTATCGGGAACAAATGCCTTTATTGAGGCTATTAAGGGAGCCAGTGCCTCGTGGCAGCGACTTGGCATCCCCGGTGCCAGGCGTCGGAGCCAAAGCAAACATCTGGGCCCAAATGGCTTCTGCCTCTGAAACATCGGAGGCTCTTGGGAGGAAGATGCGTCTTCCTTGGCTGGCATTTTCGCTCCACCTAATGTCCCCTTTGTCTCTGGAGCCGGGAAGGGAAGATGGATTTTCAGCAGGGCGGTATCTTGGATTGCGTCTCATGCTGCGTCTCTTGCGTCCTGAAGACGCCTTGCCCTCCAGATGTGGGGAGGCTGCAGTTCCCAGACTCTGTCCCTTGGCCATCGGGGTGTTTGCAAGGGGAGAGGGTCAAAAAATGCAAGATGGTGGTCACAACTGGGCTTGTCCTGGGCTTTGGCCATGGCTGGCCTTAATAGAGTCCCTCTTTTGGGGGAGATGGGTGGTAACAAAAATTTGAATTATTATTATTATTATTATTATTAATAATAATAATAATAATAATACCTTTATGCATCTGTGGGTGCATCCGCTGGTCCAGTGGGAATATTGGTGAGTATTCCACAACCTCCCATTTTCATCATATTTCAAACTGCTCATTCAGTTTTCTCAGCACAGGGAAACTTTGAGATGCTGCACCCTCCTTCCTCTCGCTGTTCTGATCCTAAAGTGGCCCTCTTCTCCCAAAAAAGGCTGTTACTCTCGAGAAGCATCGACATCCTATGCTTTGATCCACAATTGCATTATTGCAGTTGTGCAATAATCCCATTATTGCAACTGTACCCGGTGCCCTCCAGAGCGTTGGACGGGTGAATTAGCGAGGTGGCTCCATTATTATTACCATCCCTTTGTCTATTATATTCTTGTCTCTGTTTTAGTTCTGCTTTTATAGTTTTTAATGCTTTTTAATAGTTACTATATAATGGTTTTAGGTGATGCTTGTTTTATATCTCTGCTCTTCTGTTGGATGGTTGTATGCCGCCCAGAGTCCCTTTCTGTGAGATGGGCGGCCGCATAAATCAGATTAATCCATCCATCAATCAATCCCCAGATCCCCGGCTGGCCGGGGTGCATAATTGTGGGCCCTTTAATGCAGATTTCTTAGCATGGCATAACAACATTTGCACAGGGATGTCATTATGGTTTCTGCTGGATGCCAGGGAATGTTTTACAGTATTTGCGAAAAGGGTTCCTGATCAGCAGTTTTATGAACTCAAAGGGGAGTTTTAGGGATTTTGAGGGAACTTTTTACTGTGTGTCACTGTCTAAATAGGATAGTGACAAATCGGAGGAAATTCAGAGGAGGGCTGCTAAGTTGGTGAGAGAGGCTGGAAACCAAGCCCTCTGAGGAAGAGTTAAAGGATCAGGGTGCATTTAGCTGCAGATTAGGGTGAGATACAAAAGCTGCCGTCAAACATCTCCAGGTTTGGGGTTAGGACCAAAAACAAGGTTGACGCTACAAGGAAGCGGATTCGTGTTAGAAGTTAGGAAGAATTTCCTACAGTAAGAAGTAGGTTGCCTGGTTCTGGTAATGTGAATCTTCTTGTAAACCATCTCGTAAGACTCTAGTCCTCAAGAGGCTTAAAGATGGGGAATTTGGCCTCTGTTGCAGAGTTTTGTTCCAGCCTCTTAGGCTGCCTCATGAAGTGGTATGTTTCCCTTCCCGGGAGATCTGCCAACAGATGCTGGCTACCCATCTGTCTGAAATGCTTTAGCAGAGCCTGTACCGAGCAGGGGGTCAGACTAGATGACCTCTGAGGTACTTTCCACCTCTATGATCTAAAAGACCTGTCTATGCTATCTCATGTGTAGAAAAGGCACTGTGTGGATAAATGTGAAGGTGGCAACTTAAAAAAAACAAAACTCTTAAAGACGGGATCGTGTTAGAGACACCCTTTCAAAACATGGCCCCTCTTTGGATTCATGGGAGGTGGGTGGTGTCATACGTTGCCGGAGCTGAGTTGTATCCCATTCTGCTTTTGCCTTTATTTTGGTCTGGAGATGCAGTTGGCGGGAACAGACTTAGGGCTGCATTTCTGTACTGTATGTTGAAATAATACAGACCTGCGACCATTATCTTAAGCATCCAGTGCAAGCCACGATGGTGTCACAGATGATACCAGGTAGTTTCTATCACTTGTGACCCTTTGAATAGCTACCTGGCCATTTTATTTTCCTTCACTGTATAATCATTGTTTTTCTCTCTGGGAGTGTGACTTTTTTTTTTTTGAATTTCATCATTTAACAAAATAAAAAGGAAAAGAAAGTTTAGGCATCTCGGAAAACCTCAATTTAACAGACACCCATCAGGCAGACTTAAGATACAAATGGATATTTCTGTCTAGACGTCTCATTTAACAGACAAGTCCGTAGGATCTAGCGGACTTGTCTGTTAAATGAGATGCCTTATTTAGGTCAATTTACCTTATGTCAATCTAATGTCTTCACACAAATGACATAAATGGTGTAATTGACTTCGGTTTTTGGTGATGTCATTGCACACGGGATTCAAATGGTTTTGGATTTAATGGATATTTAGAACAACAGATACGCCATCTCCCAAATGGTTCACCGACCTAATATTTTACTGACCTAATATTTGCAGTTTTATATATTTGCCTCTTGTTTGTGCTGGAATTATTCTGACCGTTTTTTTATATATTGGGTGAACTCAGGTTTATTCAGTAAACCATAATGAAGGGAAAGGTGATCACTTTGTGTGAACTCAGCCAATTTAATCCAGCCAGTTCGGTCATGTTTGTTGGTTGGTTTGTTTATATTTATTTATTCAATTTATGTAGCCACCCATCTCAGAATAGCGACTCTGGGCAGCTTACAACATTTAAAAGGATTTTGAGGGAGAATAGAAGTTTTAGGAATCAGACAAACTATGCTGTTTCCTTAGACCAGGGTTTCTCAACCTTAGCCACTTTAAGATGTGTGGACTTCAGCTCCCAGAATTCCCCAGCCAGCATCGCTGGCTGGGAATTCTGGGAGTTGAAGTCCGCACATCTTAAAGTGGCCAAGGTTGACAAACCCTGCCTTAGACTTTCAAAAGTGCTCCAGATCCTGTAAATATTTCTTTAACTGCAAATGCACATGGGTAACCTTTTTTTTAATCAAAAAAATTCCATCAGTTCAGATCCTTTTACTTTGTACTTTCACTGTAGATTCAATACTGCTTTTTTTTTGTTTTTGGTTATATTCATAATCAAAGCCTCCTGTAAGGAAAACCAGAATGGAAATTCCTTGAATTAAAACAACAACAAATATAAGCTAGAACATTTGATATTTGTCTGTTCCATAGAGTGGAGCTCTATTTGGTGATGTCATGGTCAAAACCCAGTGACGTCATCAAACCCAGTGACGTCATCAGTGTATCTTTCTTGATTGCCAAGATTTTTAGATGGTTTTTCCTCCATTTGTGTCTGCAAAATAGCTCTGCATTTTTCCCCACTGATGCACTCGGTGCCTTGCTCAAATTCTTAATTTCTGGCAGATGTTTGCATACATACATATTTTAACCACTTCTGTGAGAAGCATTGCTTTTATCAGCCTGAAATAGAACAAGCAGGCAAAAGGAGCTTGTGGACTTTATCTGGTGTCTCCATTCCATTCCTTTTCTAATACAGCCCATCAGGGAGGAAGATGTAAAAAATGTAAGAAAAAAAAGGGGGGGATTGAAAAAGAGGGTTGGGGATGCTAAAGCTTGGAATTGAGTTAAATGAAATAATAAACTAGCCAGAGGTTTCTATGGTTTCCTTAGGACAATATTTACTCCACTATCTTCTACATACCTGGTGGCACTTTTTCAGACAAACATGTTTTATTAAAAGGAATCAGCTTATGTGGAAAAGGTTTTGAGAAAGCAGCGGCACGATAAAATGTTCGAGGCAATGGAGGGTCCAAGTCTGGCTATTGTATTGCCCCCCCCCCAAGAAAAACACCGACTCCTTACGTTTTTGCTAACTCTCTGGATGCCTCTGCCAAGGATGCAGATAATTAGAGCTAATTAAAGCCAACTTTTCTGCCTGAACATGTCCACCTAACATCCTGGAAATCCTGTCAAATGGGGCTGGGGAAAAAGGGAGAAAAGATGGTTGGGGGGACATATGGTGTGATTGTGTTTCACACCTTCCTTGCGCTAATCCCAGTGAGAGGGAGCTGGCTGCTTTAGGAGTGTGAGCGTGTAAGGCAGTGTTTTTCAGCCTTGGCAATAAGACCGGGAGCAGCACCTTGCTCCCCACAGTGGCCATCAGGACCAGGGTGCCCCAGGTGGGTCCAGCGATGCCACACCCTCCACGGTGGTGCCATCCTGCCGGTGACCCCTGAAAGACCCCTCTGCATTCCTTTGAAGCCCTGCCTGCTTCACCCCCTGCTAAGCAGGATTCCGTCCCCCCCACCCCATTTCAGCCAGGGAAAAGCCGCCCCCCCATCGTGGCTTTTGCAGAACCGAGGCCAACCAGTCTGTTTTGAATATGGCTGTGGACAGTTGCTGGAAAAGCAGTGGACAAGCCTCACGCTTCCTCCTTGTCCTGCCAGCCCAGGGACCCCCCTCGCCAGCTCCCTGCCGCGCCCCAGCCCAGTCCCTCTTCCTTCCCAGCAGAGGCGCGATGCTAAAACAGCAAAACGCTCCACTTCGTTCTTTGGCCGATTTCCCGTTTCTACATTCTGGATTCCAGTTATCATGTTCTTGGCGTTTCCTGGTCGGAATCCAAGTGCTTTTGACTAACCGCCGTAGGAATGTGTTCTCCAAAGAGATCTTTCCTACCTTTTTTAGATCCTCCTGGTATTTGTGACCCACTGGCTCTCCGCCAGGCCTCCTGATGGGCCAGCCTCCAGCTTGGCTTCCTGATTGGCTAGGAATCTTACGTAAGCATCCAGATGGGGAAAACACGCCTTTCCGAATCCTCCTTGAAAGAGGCCTGCCTACCATTGGTGGACAAGCCGTGTTTGTTTCCCGTGACTTTAAACTTTTCTTCTTCGGTCACGCTACTTCTGTCAAGTCTGTTGAGTCTTCACTTGAGAAGCTTGCAAGGATACCCCTGGGCGAGGCTGCACAGAACAGCATTCTGCAAATGAATTATTCTGGAGTGTGTGTGTTCTGTTACCGTTTCATTTAATTTTAACATGTGTTCAATATCGATATTGAACAATGTAATATTTAATGGCTCTGCAGCATGTTGGCAGGGCGTGTGGCTCCTGGGCCTCGCTGACCCAGACGCTGTTTTCTGAGTGGTTTTCTGAATGTTCCTCTTTGATCCGTATCATCCAGAGGAGGACTGGCCCGTTCTGTGATTCTGTGCTGGATGGTCGATCGGGGATGGTGTCGTGAACCCTGCAGGGTGCCGGGGGTTGGGCTTGATGACCTCTTAGGTCCCTTCCAACTCTGTGATTCTAAGTTCTGCTCCCAGAATATTTGGCTTTGCGCTTCCCCATCTCGGGGCCATCCACTAACGGTACAGAAGCAGATCTTGTATCTCTGCCCTATTTTGGTAGAAACTTTCCCCTGAGTGGACTGAGATTGGATTTAAAGGATCCAGGGCAGTGTTTCTCAACCGTGGCGACTTGAAGAGGTGTGGACTTCAACTCCCAGAATTCCCCAGCCAGCTTTGCTTTGCTGGCTGGGGAATTCTGGGAGTTGAAGTCCACACCTCTTCAAGTCGCCACGGTTGGGAAACACTGGTCTAGGGGGTAAAGTGGTGTAATTCTCTCCAGAAGAATGTCAATTTCTGAATTGAAGGAGGTCTTGCCCCGTGTTTGAACGCTGCTTTGGCCCTGCTCGGCATGCTGCGATCGATGCGCTTTTTTTATGGGAAACTCTTGAGCAAGCAGACATCAAAAGCAGCTGTTCTGGCTTTAATTAAAAAAAGGAGGAAGAAAATGTTTGGGGGAGAGATAAAAAGAGATCTTGTCCTAACAGTCAGGAACCACGCTGAGACGAGGAGTAGGTCTCTAGTGTTTATTACTGCTACATAAGACAGAATCCGAACAAACTGAAGAAGCGTGGGAAAAACCCAGACAGATAAACCCCAAAAGTCAAGGCGGGTCTGATCTGTGTCTCTCTGAATGGCTGCTTAATTCCTCAGGACTACGCAGGCGTTTTCCCCCCTGGACCGGGGCCCCCTCCTGCTCGCCATCAGTACTCATGACAGATCTGAAAGATCTGGAGACGGGAGAAAGTCTGTTCCTGCCCTTGGCTGGTAGGAGGGCGGAGTCTCCTGAGCTGAGTTGTCACTGGCTTTGTAGTCCTAACGGATTTCCACGTCCCTTGAGGATTACTGCAAGCACAACTGCTTGCCCTGGGCTGTGATCAATCCCTGTCCTCCACTTCAGGAGACCAGATCTCTGCTGCCTCTGATCTTTGACTAGATCCCTGCTGCCTCTGGTGGTTGACCAGGGTGAGGGTGTTGGTTGAACCCAGAAGGCAACTGGCCAGGGGCAGATCATTTGCAGCCTAAACCTACCTTGCAGGGTTGTTGTGAGAGAAAAGGACACACCCACTCAACTCCGGGGAGGAAGAATTGGATTTAAATATGTAAATAAACATGTTTTTTCCTTGAAGGGAGAGCCGGGCCGAAGCTTTGCATGTGCACAAGGCAAAAACATTATTTAAAAAATTGATTTTGGTTTATGTCAAGTGAAATGTACAAAAAAAACTGTAAGGCAAAAACACCCTGCCTGTGGCTCCTGTCAGAAACTCGCAGTAAAAGGTACTATTATGGTTGGTCGCACAGTTGGCCAGATGTTTAGACTGGATTTGGCATTTTTGTCCACCTGTCAAGTCTTTCCCAAGGACTTGGGATAGACATGTTGTTTAATAATATTAAAGGTTTCGTCGCAGGATGTCAGCTGTTCCAAGCAAAGCTGCCTTTTGCAATTGACCAGTGGTGATTTTGCCAATGCCGATGGTGTCCAAGGGGTGCTCCAGATGTTTTGGGAGTGCACCCAAGATGCCTATTACTGTTGGTACTACCTTTGCTCTCTTTTGCCCCAGTCGTTCTACTTCTATTTGCAGGTCTTTGTATTTTGTGGTTTTCTCCAGTTCTTTCTCTTCTCTTCTGCTGTTTCCAGGTATTGCGATGTCCACTATCCAGACATTTTTGTCTTTCTTATCAACAATGGTTAAGTCTGGGCTGTTGTGTGGTAGGTGCTTGTCTGTTTGAATTCTAAAGTCCCAGAGCACTTGCTTCTTCCATTTATTATTATTATTATTTTAATGCCCCCAGTTGAACTGAAAGAAAATCTCAGGATTGTGTGTCATAACAGTTGGGTTCAGACAACCTGCAACAAGGGCACATTTTAATAGATTGCATTGTTGGGGGCTTAGATTTTTCAAGCAGAGCCCCTCAATTTCCACCTTTTGGGGGGGTTTTTTGATTCCCGTGTTTGGTTAGCTTCTCCTCTGAGCTGAAGGGTTTTGAACCAGCCAGAAATGCTGCTTTTCCAAAGACCGTGGGGGCTCGGGGGCTTGGCAGATGAGAGAAGAATCAGGGGAGGACCAGCATCAGGGCTGAGTGTTGGCTGAGAGAAAACAGCCCTCCATCAAGGCACACAGGGAGGTTGGGGGTAGGAAGCAGTGGTCGGCAACTAGGCTGGGCAGCAAGCTAGCAAGGAACTCTCTGCTGTAGCTCTGCCCTTTGGAACATCCTCCCCCCAGAGGTCCGACAGGCCCCTTCGCTCCTGGACTTCCGAAAATGACTTAAAGACCTGGTTCTGTCTGCAGGCTTGGAATGGGAGGGGAAACAGTTATACCTGGGGATGGCTAGCGCCCTAAGTGATTTTGAGGGGCGTCCTACACTCATGGACTGATTAAAATCTCTTGCCACTTAGATTTTACTATATTCTTATTTTATTGTATTGTTATACTGAAATGGTTTTAAGCTTTAACTGCATTTTACTGTAAACCGCCCAGAGTCCCCCATGAGGGGGAGATGGGCGGTGAATAAATTTATAAAGAAATAAAGAAAAATAAACTCGGAGGCCTGGTGTCTGCCAGGAAGGGGCAAAGGGTGGGGCATCTGGATCGCTGTCTCCGTGCAATTGACTCATCTTCTGTTCTTGCTTCCTAATGTCCTGACGCCATTTGTCCAGTGATGCCACAACACCTGTGTCACTATTTTGATGTCATTGTGGCTGGTTCCTCCCTCGCGTCACTTGCTCCGCCTGGGTGTTCAGCAGAAGCCCCAGTGACCTCATGCATGATTTGTGCAAGTGAGGGGCTGTGTGCAGTGTGCAGCTGCACCATTTGCATCGTTCACATGAAGGCATCATGAGGCGGGGGATTCGCCTCTCCCTCCCCAGGCCACCATTTCTCCCAGTTTCCTACTTCTGGGCTGTGTTTTAATTGTGAATTCCCTTATTCGTTGGCTTTGTTCAGTTTTAGCACACGGGTGTGCAAGGAGGCCCTCGCCATTCTCCTGGAGCTGATTCAGCTCCCCTCTGGGTGCTTAAGCAAAGAAGCTTAGCTTGTTACGTCCTGCCAACAACTGATTTGCCGAAACTGGCACCCATCGAGGCATTTGTTTCCAGCTCAGATAGAATCATCAAAGTTGGAGAACGGCTGGAATTTTGCACACACGGAGGAACAAGCTGTAACCTACCAACCGCAGTGGGAGTTCCTCAGAGTAAACATGTGCAGACTTACACTATAAATCTAAAGGATTTTTCCCCCCTCCCTCCCCTTCTGCTGTTTTTCAGCTGCTGCAATTTTCACATCGCTAAATGCCTTTCTGCCCCTCCTGAGGACTAGAAACATCCCCTCCTTTGTAAAATTTCATTCGAGACAGTTTCTCTGGTGACATATACCAACAGCACATCATTTTATAAAAATCATCTTTAAGATTATATTTCAGTCCTTTCAACTACATACTTTGCCCTTGTCCAATCTGTGTATTACAACCAACATTTTTAGCTCACTTTATCACACAGAGTGTTCTTCTGTTTCAAATTTCAATATATTTTATATACATTATACATTTTAGCAATTACATGTCCATCATTTGTACACAATTCTGTTTCAAACTCAGTCTTACAATGTTCAAACCGATAAATTCTTTTGTCTACTTTCAATCTTGATAATAATGGTAAATAAGAGAGCCCTTGACAACTATATCCCTCTTCTCTTGATTTTATTTTTCGTTCCCCTTGACAGAACTCCAGTGTCACGTGATAAGGTACAAAATTCTAGTATCTCATGATAAGTTCGTTTTTTTTTTAATTTCGAAAGGAAATCTGGCTTGGTTCGAACACCAAGGGATTGAAGTCCTGGAGCACGCAGAGGCTTTTCAACTTGGAGGCTGGATCGCTTTCCCTCCAAAGTTGATGGATCCAAGTGCCGTCTCCCTCTGTTTCCGGCAGAGCGGTTTGTCAAGGATACGGCAGAAATATCTGGCGAAAACGTAATAGGGGATTAGCTACAGAATCCTTTTCTGATTAGGAGTTGCCTTTGAAAAGTCAGCTGTGCTTCTCTTTTCTTTTTTCATGAACTGAAATTAAATTGGGAGGCCGTCTTCCCCATAGGGGGCTCAAGGGACAAAAGAATTTTCAGGGTATTAATGTTTTTTCAGGATTTCTGGCAGCCCCCCTGCCTACATTTGAAGAGGCTTCTGCTGAAGGATCTGGAAAGGGTTGGATTAAAATCGTAAGTGTTCGCCACCTGCTTGGGGGATACGGAGTCTGGTGCAGGTTGGGGTGTGTGTGTGAAGGCCAGACAAAATGAGTTTCTGTGTGCTGGGGTGTTCTGTGAAGATAACACATACAGGTTTATCGAGAGACTGACATCCCCACCTTGCCTGTAAGCGAGCTCTTTTGCCGAGAAGGCAGATTTGCGCAGAGGGTGCATGTGTGTGTCAACCATCTTGTGCAATCACTTGATTGTGCGTTGCACCAAAAAAAGGAGGCAGGGCTGCCATTACAGCTGCCATCTTGACTTTTTCGACCCCCTCAAAGGCCCCGCTAGAACAGCTTTCTCTTTTTTTATTAGACAGCTGTTTTTGCAAATCCAGATGTTGAATTCTGGGGCCCCTCTGGAAGCGGCATGAAATAGCTGTCTGAGAGCATCTGGAAGCATTTGGAGAACTGGCCCTTGTGCATTTCTGCAGGGTCAGAGGCTCAGTTTTCGCAAGATCCTCTTCCAGATTGAAAACGTGCACTGATTTCATTATCATCTGCCTGGGAGGATTGGATGTTGTGTGCGTGCGTGTACATCCATGCACACATGTTTGTTTTGGCCTACTTACCTCCAGTCACACGTAATATCTAAGGTCATGGATAGCATATTTATTGCATATCTGAGATTTATTATTACAGGTAGTCCTCGCTTAACAACCACAATTGGGACCGGCATTTCAGTTGCTAAGCGAAGCGGTCATAAAGTGAATCTCACCCAATTTTTGGTGGTTGTTAAGTGAATCATTGCGTTTGTTAAGTGAATCATGTGGTCGTTAAGCAAATCATGCAGTTCCCTATTGATTTTGCTTGCCAAAAGCTGGCCCAGAAGGTCAAAAATGGGGATCATGTGACCATGGGATGCTGCAACAGTCATCAATGCAAACCGGTTGCCAAGCACCCAAATCATGATCACGTGACCTCAGGGATGCTGCAGTGGGTTTAAGTGTGAGGACCGGTCGTAAGTTGGTTTTTTCAGCGCTGGGAAGAAGAGTTGGAAGTATTGGGGGTAAAGGGAAAAAAAATGACAAAAAGGAAGATGCCGTGAAATCCTGCATGCTGGGTCAGGAGGAAAACAGGCAGGGAAAGAATAATAATTTTGTTTTCTTTGCCACTTAATAACTTGAATTTAGGGTAATCTGGAGCGGTTAACCCTAAATATACTGAGTTTGCAAAGCACTGGTTTTGGCCTTGCGCTTAAAGCAGCGTTTCTCAACCATGGCCACTTTAGGATGTGTGGACTTCAACTCCCAGAATTCCCCAGTCCACCCCTCTTACAGTGGCCAAGGTTGAGAAACACTGGCTTGATGAATTTGGAGGCTTCCTCAGCCTGGCACCTCCCAGCTGGGTCCAGACTCTGGTTCCCAGAATTCCAGCCTTCAGCCCTGCCAGCTGAGAATTCTGGGAGATTTAGTCCTATCTTTTAGAAAGGCACCTGGTTCTAGATTCAGAGATTATTCTTTCCCAAATTCACTAGCCAGAATAGCCTAGATGGGTGGGGAACTACTGCGCATCTCTCACTTATAACCTTCCAGAGGGGCGAAGATCCAGTGAGGCTTTCCTTACGTTTTTGACTGTCTACTATGGAGAACATGCAGATTTCAGAACTACAGGTGGTCCTCGCTTAACGACCACAATTGGGATTGGAATTTTGGTTGCTAGGTTAAGCGGTCATTAAGTGAATCTGACCTGATTTCTCTACCATTCTTGAGATGGCCATTAAGCGAATCACCACGGGGGTTAAGAGAACCACATGGTCGTTCTGCGAATCATGCAGTTCCCCATGGATTTTGCTTGCCAGAAGCTGGCCAGGAAGGTAAAAAATGGCAATCATGTGACCACAGGATGCTGTGACGGTCATAATTGTGAACCAGTTGCCCAGTGCCCAAATCGTGATCATGTGACCATGGGGATGCTGCAACAGTCATAAATGTGAGGACTGGTTGTAATTTTTTTCAGCACTGTCATAAGTCCCAACCATCACTAAAAGAATGGTTGTTAAGTGAGGACTATCTGATATCTTAGTATTCCCCTCTCTTTTTTTTAGGCTTCTGTCTGCTGTTAGGATAGATGTTCCTGGGCATTTCTGGTCACAAGAAATCTTTGTGGATTAGAGCTGAGGGAAGGATGCGGGACGGTTTCCTTTTACGACCTTCATAACACCCCTTTGTGTCCTGCGCAGGTGAAATGTTGGAAACGGGTTACATTGGATCCAGTCCAAAATTCTGGATGATTTAGGCTGCCACCCAAGTCTCAGGTGGGGCCGCCAGGGATGAAACAGGAAGGCGGATGGGCCCAGGACTGCTGGGCTGGGCTGGGCTTTGCTCACCCCGATCCCCTTGGCTCTACCCTTGCATTAATGCCCCTTTCCTTCTTCCGATGGTATTTGGGGCATTCGCAGCCTCGATCTGCAACCCCCGAGTCCATTCTCCTGGCAAGAAAAGTCTGGTCAGCAGCAGACTGCCTTCTTCCTTTTGGCTGCTGCATTCCAGTTTAATTGGCTAAGGCTTTTCTATTTACTTTGGATTTGTTGTGACAAATAAGATGGATTTTTCCTGGTGCTTGACTGCCGTTGTGCTCTCCAAACGAACCCAGGGATACCAAGCCAGGTGCCTTGCCAAATGCGATTGGGCATGCAAAATGGGTGAGGTTGGGTGCACGGCGGAGGGCAGGGCCTGTTTCTTATTCTGTTGGTGTTTGCTGATGGCCGTCTGCCCCTCCCTCCCATTGGGGTGCGGATATTTGGAACGCTTTGCCGTTCAGCCAGGGGAAAGGGCCTCCCTGCTTCCTCTGGGCCTGGGTGAGACGCACGGCGTCCGAGGTTGTGCTCCTGGGCTTTTTGTCTTCTTTCTTCTCCCTTCTTTGGAGGGAGAGTCAAAAGAAGCCACATTCTGGCCCCGAAAGCACTTGAGTTGGCAATCTCTCTGTGTCATCGCAGGCCGTTTTATTCCAGTAAGCATTGTTTCAAAGGAAATTAGAGTCTCTGAGGTCATACGGATTGCCTTTCATCTGTGCCCAGGAACTCCTCAGACCAGGGTTTCCCAACCTTGGCAGCTTGAGGATGGGTGGACTTCAGGTCCCAGAATTCCCCAGCCAGCATTCTTTAAGATGGGTGGACTTCAACTCCCAGAATTCCATGCTGTAAGGTGGGTGGACTCCAACTCCCAGAATTCCTCAGCCAGCATCCTTTAAGATGGGTGGCCTTCAACTCCCAGAATTCCATGCCTTAAGATGGGTGGACTTCAATTCCCAGAATTCCCAGCCAGCATGCCTTAAGATATGCTGGTTGGGGGATTCTGGGGGTTGAAGTCCACACATCTTCAAGCTGCTAAGGTTGAGTAGCCCTGCTCTACAGTGATACTTTTTACAGGCCCACAACGTATACTTCTTTCCTGGTGGTGTTCTCCAAAGAGATGTGTTTTAAGGATATGTTGCTACTGGATAGGGAAGCTCTGTTGGGCCAGGAAAAGGGTTGTATGTCCTAGTGGTTTCACTTGTGAAAACCTGAGGAGAGTCCTACGAAATCACCAGCAAGTGGTTTCTTAAGTATAATCTAACTCCTTCCTGGCCCCCTCTTCTAATCTTTCCTTCCTTGCTCATGGACATGAGCAAACCCCTTCTTTCTTTTACGAATTTACTTTTCCATGAAACCACAACGGTTTTTGAGGAGGCCTGCTTTGATCTGTCTGCATTTAACATGCCTGCTTTGGTGGATTCTGGCCATCCATCCGTGAAAGAACGAGGCTGTTCTGATTGAATACGTCCCTCCCAAACACAGCGAGGCTTTCATTTCAGAGCAGCAGGGGAGCCCTCTCTGAAATACACGGAATAATTGTTATTTGGGGGAAGATTAAATGCAGCACATCTTGTTTGCTTCCAGGGGATACCTTTGAATACCTAGTAGTAAGAATTAAAGCACGCAAATAAAAACAAACTTTGTTGATGTGGTTGATAAATAACATAAATAAATTGCATTGATCAGTTGGCTTAGCTGGGGGTCAGCCCTAGCTCAGAAAGTTGTGCAGAGTCTAAATGGGTTAGGACTTGGATGGGAGACCACTAGGAAATGCCAGGGGTGTAGGCTTGACTGGGAACTTGAAAAGCATTCCTGAAGAAGGTGACGACAAATCACTGCTGCCAAGATAGTAGCCTGGAGTCCCTGTGTAGTCAGTGGGGATCAAGCTCAACACAGTTTTTGCTTTTTGTTTAATATAATGAATAACATCCTGGGTTTGGGTTTTGATGGATGTTAAGCTGATAAACCAATAGCCTGCATTAAACATGTTGTACATTTTCTGCAAGCCCAGTGGCCCGTTGGCATTGCAGTCGACCACACAGGCTGGGAACTCCCAACCCTCCTGGATTAAGATTATTGTAGTTCATGCCTGCCTCCAGAGTTAACGCTAACCAGTTCTCCTAAAAAAGTCCTTTTTGTCTCAACTGAGAGCCATTATAATAAGCCTATTAGAGCAGGAAGGTCAAAAGTCAAATAATCTAGGGCACGTGACGCATATAAAGGTAGTCCTTGCTTAAACAACCACAATTGGGACCTGAATTTCGGTTGCTAAGTGAAGTGGTCATTAAGCGAATCCGACCCGATCTTACAACCTTTTTTGCGGTGGTTGTTAAGCAAATAACCGCGGGTGTTAAGTGAACCACGTGGTTGTTAAGCAAGCCCTGTGGTTCCCCGTTATTTTGCTTGCCAGAAGCCAGCTGGGAAGGTTGAAAATGGTGATCCCACAACCATGGGATGCTGCGACAGTCGTAAGTGTGAGAACTGGTTGTAAGTCATGGTTGCTAAGTGAGGATTACCTGTAGAACAAGAAGGTCAAAAGTCAAATAATCTGGGGCGCGCAAGACATATAAACAAACGCCCATGGGCACAAACCCTTTCCGCTGGCTTTGCGTGCAGTGGGAATTCCTTCCCTCACTTCAGATTTTGGAATTTTGCTTTAAGGCAAACCAGATTTGTCCACCGGTTCCACCCTCTCTCCATTGCATTCTGGCCTACTGGGCTGTTGAAAGGAGCTTGTGCGATGGATCATCTTCTGCCATTTTTTTTCTTTTTTGCACTGGGCGAAAACTCTTAAATGTTGTCATAAGCAGCCTTGAGTTTTTAAGCCGTGGAACAGCCTTCCTCCTGATGGGGGCTCCATCGCTGGAGGTTTTCAGGAAAAGATTGGATGGCCATTGAACGGTCTGAGGATTCCTGTCCTTCAAGGTTCCTCCCCGTCCTAGGATTCTGTGAGCGCCTCTCTAAGCTGGAAGGCAGGAGAACAAGTGAAATAAGCAGTGATCGTAACATTTTCTCATGGAAAATGAGAAACTTTCTTCCAGGATTTTGATTTTTTTTAAAATGACTTAAGGCATTGGTTTCCACTTCTGTCCACCTTTCAAGGTGTACGATTTTTCATTTTCAACCCCCCAGCCCACCCCCAACGACTGATCCTAACATCTCCTGCTGAACTTCAGGACCGAGCAGGAATTTGAACCAGACGTGCAAGGTCCTAAGTTAGAGATAGACAAGAGACCATAGTAGAGGCAGTCCTCGGGTTACAACGGCAGTTGGGACCGAGACTGCTGTCGCTCAGCGATGCAGTCATAAACCGTGTCACGTGTCTGCGTCACTTAGCAACAGCAGTCCTGGTGGCCATCGTAACCCCAAGATGTGCAGGTTGTTAAGCGGGAAGTGGTGGTGGGAAACCCGGGTAAGGGGTGCGGGGGCCGCATGCGTGCACTAGGGAATGCGGGAGGGCAGGGGTGCTGCGGAGTGTGAAGTACTTGGGATCTCATACTCCACAGCGGGCTCCTGGGGAGAAAAGTGGTGGGAGCAACTTACTGGAGCGACTGGAGACCTTCCCTGCCGGCTTCCCTGTTGACTTTGCTTGGAAAGGTCACAAATGGCGATCACGTGACTGGGGGGGGGCGCTGCAACCGTCGTAACTGTGAGCTGGGAGAGGTGGAAGGAAAGGGAAGAGGAGGATGGAGAATGACCAGCATCACGGTGGATGGACATAGTGAGTGTGGGCACCATTGGAAGACCTGAAGGACCAGGTTGGGGACAGGTCCTCCTGGAGAAGGTCCATCTAGGTGGTCAACACCAACTTGATGGCACTTAATCAAAATCATGTTGGTCAAACCCAGCCTACTCCAAGCAGGGTCAGACTGGATTAGACCTTGGATGAGACACCACCAGGAAATCTCAGGGCTGTAGTCCGGCCAAGAAACTGAAGCACCATCTTGGAAGGAGCCGTTGGCGGACGCTTCTGTGTGGTTCCCAGGAAGGCTACCCAGATGTGCCCATGAAGTTACTGGGAGTCATGCTGGAGATCAGGAAGGCTTTGCGCTGAAATTGTACCTACCTGGAAATGGGTCGACTTAGGGATCGGATTGGATACTGAAGGAACAGAGCCATTACATATGGCTGGCGATCCGGCGTTGCACCAGCCAGTTTTGTAACTTCTCATCAAGATCAAGTAGCAAAAATCAGGGACGCCATTTAATCTGTTCTCTCTGGAAAATCTCTCTGCCAGGCCTCTCGTAGGATCACACGTCCTACTAAGCTAGTAAAAATAAAGAAGGGAAACTACACAAGCAGCGGTACTTTGCACTGAGATACCTCCTAGCAGCCCTGTTTTAAACTACAGGTAGTTCTCGCTTAACGACCAAAATTGGGGCCAGAATTTTGGTTGCTAAGCGAAGTGGTCATTAAGTGAATCCAACCCAATTTTACGACCTTCTTGCGGCAGTTGTTAAGCGAATCACTGCGGTCAATAAATGAACCAAGTGGTGGTTAATCGAATCACAGGGTTCCCCATTGATTTTGCTTGCTGGAAACTGCCTGGGAAGGTTGAAAATGGTGATCATGTGACTGCAGGATGCTGTGATGGTTGTAAATGTGAACTGGTTGCCAAGTGCCCAAATTGTGATCACGTGATTGTGGGGATGCCGCAGGTTGGTTTTTTCAGCACCATCGTAAGTCCGAACCATCACTGAATGGTCATTAAGTGAGGATTACCTGTAATTGCAGTTTTTGAACAGTCTTCAAGGGCAGCTCCCAATCTAATGCAGCCAACTAACACCCGTGAAGGATAACCATGACCAGGTGAAGATTTTAACCCTCCTGGGGCTGTTATAAAAACTTCCAGGAGAGCACCCTTTCCCCAATACTCTTCTGATGACCTTCCCGGCCTTAATAAGGACTAGAAGGCTGTGGAATTCTTTCTTGGATTAGCTCTTCCGTGACCCAGGCAGCCAGTCCCAGTTTTTTCCCCAAAGAATTGAGCCATGTGTCATTCTGCGGCACAACACTCAGCGGAAAATAATGCAGCTGTTGAAACTTCGCGAACCTCAGAGTGCTCAGTTTGATGTGATCTGAACCTTTTCGTCAATGGAACCTTTTTTTTAAAAAAAAAACAGTAATAATTTTCCTGACTCAATGTCTTGCTCGCTCGCCCCACTTGCTTGCTGTCATCTAGCAAAGCCCTCCTTTGATTTCCTGAAGCTCCTGAGACAGCCCTCGGCTTCCTGCGCGTCTGAGCCCACGCCGCATCGGTCAGCCGCAGTGCGCGTACAAACCCGGTCGCTGCCTCCAAGCCAAAAAGGCTGATGCAACTCAAGGACCAGACGTTGCAGCGCCCAGCCAAGCAAACACAAGGGTTTTGCCGTTTTTAAGTGGACGCTCCACTAGAGAGTTGCAAATATACCTTGGGACGGGTCCAAAGCCTGCGGGCTCTGGAAATTCCCCCTCCTCCAGCTTTTGAGTGAGAGACGGTTGAGCGAACGCAGCTGACGGGTTACCAGTTTGAAAGGCAAACAAGCTGCCTAGCAGGGCTGTTTGACACTGGTGGTAGAAATGGACTTCCATTAAACTTGGTAGTGCCATCACAGTTCTGATTATGGAAGGAAAGTCTATGCATTGCGTGTTTTTAAAAGGATGGGGGTTTTACACACGACTGGGGCCACTGTCTTGACTTTTCTGACCTCGAGGTACCCCTGGTTGGGTGGCCTGTTGGTGAGCACCCTCTTAAAAATCAAGTAGAACCAGTATCGAAACGAACAGAAAGTTAACTTAGCTTTAACTGAACTGGAAAGAAAAGTAGATTGGATTACTTAAATACGGTTAATGTGACTATACTTCATCCTCTTCTCTTATTGTGTTAAGAATTTCAATTTGCTGGAACTTTGAAGGGCTTGAAAGCCACTTGTAGCTTTTAGACCTCTAGTTACGCGCCTCTGGCATAAATAATTAAATGTGGGCTGAATTAAAATGGCTGGTGAGCTGTGAATCTGGACCTGCCAGCCTTGTATCCTTTTCAAAACTACTTGGAATAAAGTCTGCACACAAATTGGGGGAGGGGGGTTAAAATAGGTCAGTTTCATCTGCATATATCCACAGTTCACTTATGGAACTCATTGCCACTGTATTTGGGGGCAGTATGACCCCAGCCGTTCCTGTGGCGTTCACAAAGTGAAGGGGGTCATATAGTTTTTTTAAAGCATAATAGTGAAGCAGATAATTTCGTAAGCACCTAAACAAAGGTAACAAAATAATTTAATCAGAGAGTGAACAGTTGGGGGAATACAGAAGGCAGAACAAAGACTCGAGCCAAATAAAACTGCAATAAAATACAGTTTAAGAACCAAGTTCTGTTCCCAAGGTGTATCCTTAAGATGAATTTGTGTGTAAGCCAGAACAGTGTTATTGTTTAATACTGTGTAAGTAGTATTGCGTAATTAACTTGACCTATTACATGTAGTCCTCGCTTAACAACCACAATTGAGACTGGAATTTCACTTGCTAAGCCAAGCGGTCATTAAGTGTTTCCGACCCGATTTTACGACCTTTTTGTGGCGGTCATTAAGTAAATCACTGCAGGGGTTAAGTGAGCCACATGGTCGTTAAGTGAATCATGCGATTCCCCATTGATTCTGCTTGCCAGAAACTGGCTGAGAAGGTCAAAAATGGCAATCATGTGACCATGTGATGCTGCAACGGTCATAAATGCGAATTGGTTGCCAAACGTCCAAATTGTGATCACATGACCATGGGGAGGCTGCAATGGTCCTAAGTGTAAGTACCGGTTGTAAGTCGGTTTTTTCAGCACAGTCGTAAGTCTGAACCGTCACTAAATGAATGGTTGTTAAGTGAGGACTACCTGTATGAATTTAACTCAAATTTTGCTATAGTAGACTCTGTTTTTAACTACGAGTTGTCCACCGGACATTCTTAACCAGGGGACTACCTGCTGTTCTTGATGCTTGTTTAAAGAAACCTTGTGTCTTTATATTTGGCTATCCTTATAAATATTACTACTGTTCCTGGCTCATAACACCTGAAGGATTCCCATCTCAAGTCCGTGAACAGTTTTGATTCACTTAAGAAATCGATTCTGCTGCAATAAACACACTATTTAAAAGGAGCAAATTTTGTTTTTGCATCCTGCGTGCCCTCGAAGTAACCTTCCTCTCTCGTAATAAAAATAAGACGAGGAATGCCTTTTTTTCACTCCTCGCTTTCCACTTTTGTAACCACTCTGTACTGAACACTCATTTAATCCATTTATTTCCAAAGAAATAAAAATAAAAAGAGAGTAGTTTTATTTTTTGTTTTTAAGCTGCATTAATTTAAGACTTTTATCTATCTATCCATCTATCTGGTTTTGTCACTGCCCCTCTCCCACAAAAGAGGGATTCTGTGCGGTTTACAATCAAATTAAAAGAGATTAAAATACAATAAAAACAAGATATATTACATATAAATATAAAATATAAAATAAACATTTTTCAGCGTGAGGCCTTCTGGATTTATTGGATCTTGACTCCCGTTGTCCACAGCCAGTGGGGGCCTTGGAGGTTGTAACCCCACACATTTGGAGGGGAAAGTGGGCACGGCTGATTCCCCCACCAGCTTGTGCAGATGTGATTGTTAGAGAGACTCAACAGGCTTCCGCTTAGAGCCCCTTACCGTCTGAGTTGTGATCCAAAACGGAAGGAGGGGGAAACCAAGCATTATAAAGATGATTTCCTCCCTTGCTTTGCAATCTGCTACTGCCCTTCTGTCCCATCGTGTGTTTTCATTCCCCGTTCTTGCTTTTTGTCTGCCCTTCCAGCTGAAACTGTGGAACAAATTCCGGGTTTCCAACATCCCGTCCCTGATATTTATAGACGCCAACACTGGGAAAGTTGTCTGCAGGAACGGCCTCTTGGTTATCCGAGATGACCCAGAAGGTAAGAGGAGAGGGAGCGTGATGTTTGTCATGCCAAAGGTCCTCCCACCCACCCAGGGCACGTCCCTGTTTTAACCAAAGTGGCCCCCTTTCCCTATCGCTGAGAAAAGTTGGAGAGTCAGGAGGGGGTTTTGAAGCAGCCCCTCTTCAAAACCTCCCTGGGTTTCTTGAGATGAGCAGAATCTCTTTTCCCCAAAGAGCTGATAAAGAGGAGAGCGGCTCGAAAAGATCCAAAGGGACGGTGGCTGGATCGGGGGAAGAAATTCAGAAACAGTCTTGCTTGGCTGTTAGAACCAGAAAACAACTTTTCTTTTTCTTTCTGCATTTAATCGGTAGCTTAAACTGCTTGGGAAAGTGAGTTTTCCTTTTTAGCCCGATGTTTTGTTTTGTTTTGTTTTGTTTTGTTTTGTTCTGTTCTGTTCTGTTCTGTTCTGTCCTGCACCGAGAAGGCTTTGCTGGGCCAGGTGGGAAGAGGAGGGAAAAGCGTTGGGTGCGTAGGAAGAAGAGGGGATCGAGCCCTTGCTGGAAATGGCTTGCAGTTTGGAAATACTGCCCAGCAGCGTCTTGAGCGCCTGTTTCTGCTTTCCTCTCCCAGGACTGGAGTTCCCGTGGGGTCCCCGGCCGTTCAGCGAGGTGGTTGCTGGGCCTCTGCTCCGAAATAGCGGGCCGCCCCACGACAGCAGCGTCCTGGATGGCTCCCACGTGGGGGTTTACTTCTCTGCGCACTGGGTGAGCCCCCCTCTTAGCTTTATTCCGCCTTTTTCGAGGGAGGATTTGGGGAGATTTCCATCCTGGTTGCCGGAAAAGGATGCCCTGAATTTGTTATCGTGACTTGAAGTCGCACGACCTTTTGGCGTTCTTGCTCGGGCTTCAGATTTTGGCTACTCAAATTGTTCAAAGGGTTTGGAGAGGGCTGGTTGGAGGGATTTGGTCTTGATCCTGATGTAGAAAGTCAGACACATTTGCCCCATCCTTCCGAGGCAACTTATGTGCAAAGAATGGAGCACCTGGGGCAGCCCTGAACTCACTGCCTCGGATGTTCTGGTTGCAGGGGGAAAGCTTGTGGGTCCAGATGCTGGCCAGAAATGCTCCCCAGACCTCTGGTTCTGGTGCATAGAGGTTGAACTGCAGGTATTTGTGGGGTCCTGCAAGGGATGTGCTGAAGCAGTGTTTTTCAACCTTGGCAACTTTAAGATGGGTGGACTTCAACTCCCAGAATTCCATGCTTTTAAGATGGGTGGACTTCAACTCCCAGCATGCTGGCTGGGGAATTCTGGGAGTTGAAGTTCACCTATCTTAAAGTTGTCAAGGTTGAAAAACAGTATGCTAAAGGATCCATTCTCTGCACCTGTTTTTTTCAGGAGGAATCCAACTTCCTATCTGGGCATATGGCAAATTGAATATATGCTTCAGTAGATGCGGTAACAATAAGTATCAGCGATGTGCAAAACATTTCAACCTCAAGCTATTTTGCATACAAATTACTCCATTTGGAAAAAGCAGCTTCCACTCCTTTTTCTACATTCAGAGTGAATTGTTCCAATTGTTTTGGAAGTGTTTTGGGGGGCTGGAAATGGCTGTGCTTGACTTTGAAACATTTTTATGATGATTGAAGCAGCTGGGTTGAGGGGGAAAACAACCATTTTGACCTTGAAATGGGCTGTTTACACCCCCCTAGTAAGTACTCATCAGCAGGGCTGCAAGCTGAACATTTCGCCCTTAATGCTGCTTTTATTCCTGATTTAATTTAAAGAGACAGTATGTACTGCAAATTTTTGGTGTGCTTCTGTGGCGGTATGGTTAAATAAATTTTATTCTGATTCCTCCTTAGCTTGTAATGGTGCTTATCCGTCTGCATTTCCTAGCAGGAATTTTCCACCATATTGGCTTTTTGATGTGGGAAAGCCTACTTAAGTTTCTGGTCCACAGTGTTTCTCAGTTTGCCAGCCTGCTGGCATGTCATTATTCCAGTTGTTTCTGGCACATGCAGGAGAAAGGAAAAAAGATGTCTTTTTTGCAATACACCAAAAGCTTCCCTGGACAGCTGATTCCCAGGCTGTTTATCTTAATTTTAACTCATTTTCTGCATTTTTCCTTCTGCAGTGCCCACCTTGTAGAAGCCTCACTCGGGTCCTAGTGGAATCCTACCGGAAAATCAAAGAAGCGGGCCAAAAATTTGAGATTGTCTTTGTTAGTGCAGACAGGTATTATTTATTTATTATTTACTGTTATGCATAAATCCAGTTTGCCTTTACAGCCCTTTATATACCTGTGTGGAATGGAGATAGGTGAATTATTCTGAGCACTTCTTCCAGAAGGAAGGAAGAAAAACAAGTTTCTAGTCCCTAAGATAAGAGTTGTGTGTGTGTGTGTGTGTGTCCCTTGCCTGATTGCATTTCAGAATCTGGGAAATGTTCGGCATTGACGCATAAACACACCGTAACATGCGCGCTTGATTGCCCCAAGTGGCTGCATTCTTAGGATCCGCACACCGTCCCTGCAGAGCGGTCTGACAGAAAGATAACGAAATGTTCGGAGAGGCAGGCCAATGTTTAACCCCAATTGGTTTCTCTCTGTGTGTCCCAGCAACGTTTTCTTGGAGATGAGCATGGCCCATGTTGCTTTCTCAGTAAGTAAGTTTGTTTGTTTGTTTGTTTAAATTTAATTACCGCCCATCTCCCCCAAAAGAGGGACTCTGACAATGCGAGACTGAAGCCCCGGCCCCTTTCTAGGGACCTTGCAAAAGCGGGGAGGGCCTTGATCCCACTGTTGTGGCCGCCACCTTGCCTTTTTCAGCATCCCCCCCTGGGACTCCCTGGTATCCAAGACAGCATTCTGGTGGCTGATGCTTTTCAAATCTTCCACCTGCACCTCGTTGTGCATGGAGCAGTTGTGTAAAAACGCCTTTCTTCCAAGAATCAGGCTTCCTGAGATTCCTGGAACCCCTGTCTTTTCTCCCTTATTTTATCCAGGGCTTTATTCCCGTAAGATGCTTAATAAGATGTAAATAGCTAGCAGATGCAAAGCCGGGTTTGACTGCTTGTGCTGTGGCCTGTGATGTGAACTCTGTCTGTCGGGATAGTTTATGCCGTTGTGCAAATGCAAAATGGGGGTCCATTCAGCTCCCTCGACAGAAGGGGCTGGGCTAGGAGGGGGAGGCCCAGATTCTGGTCACCCACCCCCCCCACAAGTCACAGAATGACTTTGAGCCCATCACTCAGCAGCCAACCCAACCTACCTTACAGGGTTGTTATTCAGAAAAATGGGAGGAGTGAGTGCTTTCTATGCTGCCTTGAACTCCTGAACAGGAGGCAGAATATACCGCCAAGAAATAGAACCGAGTTAAGTGTCTGGGGCTGTCTGTCGGAAGACACCGTTGCACCAACCTGTGGATCATTCCTTTATGGACCCAGAGAAATTCCCTTTTTGTTCTTTACCACTGGGATGAAGAGATTCCGTATCAAAAGCCAGAAAAACAATGCATTACCTAATGGGCCAGAATCACTAGAGGTAGTCCTCACTTAACAACCATTCGTTTAGTGATGGTTTGGACTTACAGTGGTGCTGAAAAAACCAACTTACGACCGGTCCTCACACTTACGGCCATTGCAGCGTTCCCCACGGTCACATGATTATGATTTGGACGCTTGGCAACCGGTTTGCATTTATGACCGTCGCAGGGTCCTGTGGTCACGTAATCACTATTTTTGACCTTCCCAGATGGCTTCTGGCAAGCAAAATCAATGAGGAACCGTGTGGTTTGCTTAACGACTGCTGCAGAAAAGGCCGTAAAATTGGGTCGGATTCGCTTAATGACTGCTTTCCTCAGCAATCGCAATTCTGGTCCTATTGTGGTTGTTAAGCGAGGACTACCTGTGGTGCAAATTTGATGAACTCCCCTCCGCTGCTAATATTTGCCATGCAATAAATATCCATATTTTTGAATCCCAGCCCCATTCTCCTGTCTCCCCTCCTCCATACTCCCAGATTGGGGGTCCCCCCTTTGGAAAAAGCAGCACAGACACACACCGCTTTCTTCCTGAGCAGTGCAACCCGCAGCCAGCCCCCCCGCCACTGGAATCCAGCACCGGTTTGGGGTTGGCTCACCCTGCTTCCCTCCGATTCTTGTGTCCCCTTCAGGTCTGAGGAGTCGTTCAAACAATACTTCAGCGAGATGCCCTGGCTGGCGGTCCCCTACGCCGACGAAGGGCGGCGGTCACGCCTGAACCGGTTGTATGGCATTCAAGGTAAGCGAATGCCAGCCCCTTCTGGATTGCACCCGGGCCGGCTGGGAGCTTTGGGCCCTCCCCCGTGCCCGTCTCGCTCTTCCTCCCTGGTTTTGCTTCGTCACGTCTGGGCTGGCCTCTTTCCTGCCAAAAATGGAACAACAGCATGACAGACACAAGACACATCCAGTGGAAACCACAAATCGCGCACCACGAAGGGATCGCCGAGCCCCGAATCCGTGGGGTCTGGGAACAGGGTGTTCAGACTGGCATAGGGAACGATGTTTTATTGTAAACCGCCCAGAGTCCCTTTTGGGAGATGGGCGGCGATAAATTTGATTAGTAAATAAATAAATAAACTTTCCGTCTAAAAACAGCCCAGAGTCGCTGGGAGTCGGGTGGCGTATACATTTAATAAATAATAATAATTAAAAAGGGGAAAGCCATCGTTTTCTGAATTGTAAACATGACTGCAAAGCTGTGAGCTTCCAATCAGGGGTGGGAAGCAGGAAGCTCTCCAGACGTAGCTGCACTACAGCTCCCAGCATCCCTGGCCATTGCAAAGGTTTTGATTAGGGGCCAGGGGATGGCAAAAGATTCAGTTCATCATATTCACACAAGCCGGTTTTCTAGGGCTTGGCCCTGTCTTGGCATGACTGAGAGGCAGGATTGTGGCCTGGACCATGCACATAGAAAGGGCGGGTCTATGAAGATAAGAAGGTGGGACTATGCAGATGAGTTGGGAGTGCTTATATAAATTGAAAGGACAGAACTATTCAGATGTCAGGCTGGGGTTGGGTGGAGGGGAGGGGCTGTGCAGATGAGGAGGTGGAGCTATGCAGATTAGCTAGATGTGGTTTTGTGATTTATTGCTAGGCAGATGGGTTGGGTGTGGTTATGCAGGTCGGAAGAGCTATGCAGATGAGTTGTGTGTGGTTATGCAAATTGGAAGGGCTGTGCAGATGGCTTGGGTGTGGTTATGCACATTGGAAGGGCTGTGCTGCTGGAAAGGCAGAGCTATGCAGATGTGGGGATCATTTGGAGGGGGAGGTCTGCTGATCTGGGGGTGGGGCTATGCAAATGAGTTGGATATGGTCTTATAAATTCAAATTACTATGCTGAGGTGGGGCGTGGTTATGCAGATTGGAAGGCTTTGCAGATGGGTTGGGGGACAGAGCATCTGGAAATGCTGTACACAATGCAGAGGAGAAGGAAGGGCTCAGGATACCGGGGAAGATGGGTGAAGTGAATGGGTGGTCTCTCCCAGCATGGTGGCCCTTGACCCGGTTTGCCACGCTGTGTGCTTCCAGCTCCCAGGCAGGAAGCTGTGACTGGGTTAGTGGCTGACTGGGCTAAAACTGTCACAGGACCCTGCCTCAGTGTTGCGACCCTGCATGACTGCCTGATCTGGGAGGAGACCAAAACCAGCTGGCATTTTATAGGGTGGGCACCACCCGTATATTCAAAGTGTCGAACATCCTTTGCGTAGACAGGTAGTCCTCAACTTACGGCCACAAACATCCAAACAAAGGATGTCAAACATCCTTTGCATAGACAGGTAGTCCTCGACTTACAACCACAAACATCCAAACAAAGGATGTCAAACATCCTTTGCATAGACAAGTCCTCTACTTACGACCACAGTTGGGACCAGAACTTAACATTGCTAAGTGATGTAGTTGTTAAGTGAGTTGTGCCTGATTTTACGACCTTTTTTGCCACGGCCATTGAGTCTCCATGGTTGTTAAGCGAATCTGGCTTCCCCCAATGACCTTACTTGTCGGAAGCTTCCTGGGAAGGTTGCAAATGGCGAACACGTGGCCCCAGGACGCTGCAGCCGTCGTGTAAATACATGCTGGTTGCCATGAGCCCAAATCGCAATCACGTGACTTTGGGGATGCTGCCGTGGTTGTAAGTGCGAGGAGCGGCCATTTTTTTCAGCACGTCGTAACTTCAAACGGTTGTTAAATGAATGGTCGTAAGTTGAGGACTACCTGTATTACCGTGATCATCCGTACAACAATCCTGTAAAGATGGTACTAAAACTTCATTTGGAGAACATTATGGTAGGATGCTTTCCAGGGCCTCCAGAAAGCCTGAAAACCAGATTGCTTACTCAGACTGCATCATTGGCAAAACAACATTGCAGTGCAAGGGATGCTGTGACTTGATCGGAATGCCAGCAAGGCAGGACGCTGCCCTGAACCTTCTCTGTCGAGGAACAGCTTCCAGGTGCAGCATTTTAGCTCAGCTCTGAATTGGGGCGCATGCCTTCCTGCCCCCTAGAATTCTGGGTTCTGTTAAACCAGCCAACGATCGCATTTGCCCTTTCTGCAGTGGCATCACACAAGTGGCCTATGGGCAGCCTGCAGTGGCTGCTGTTTTGCTGTTCCTGCTAAAGAGGGAGGAGAGAAGGGTTGAGAGAGCGGAGGCTGCATTCAGCCGCATTTGCGGGAAACCTGATTCCAGGACAGCTGAACAACAGGTGGCTGCTGCAGACAGATCGTCTCCTGACATCTCTCAGGTTTCTCTGTCAGTGTGTAGATCTGACAGCAAAGAGTCCCGTGGTCTGTAAAGGCAAAAAGGGAGAGGGTTCCGCTTGGTTTAGGACATTGTTTTCCCAACACATCTTACAAGCTCCAACCAACAACAGTTTTTCGCGCTCTGCCTTCCTCCTGGATCCTTTTACCTGGAACTGAACCTGCTATCTGGTGCCTGCAAAAAAGAACGGTTGCAATGGAACAGAGGGCATCATGCCGCACGCCCGTCTCACTGGAAATGCCCCGGCGTTCTTTGCAGAGACTGGTTTTGGTCCCAGAGTGCTCTGGGTGGAACAAGAGAGGAGGCTTAAATCACGCTCCCCGCTCAAGAAGCATTCGTTAGTCCAAAGACCCTGGTTGAGTCTGAAAATACACGGGCCGTTTGGGAACCTGTCCAAGATCTGAAGCCATCGGGCTGGAATGTGGAGGGAGCCGAAAAGAGCGCGGAGCAGTTGAGTCCGGAAAGTGAGATGGTGGTTTGCGACACACCAGGGTCCTGCATACTGCCTGTACAGTAGACCAGCGTTTCTCAACCTTAGCAACTTTAAGACGTGTGGACTTCCCCTCCCAGAATTCCCCAGCCAGCATGAATTCTGGGCGTTGAAGTCCACCCATCTCAAAGTTGCCACGGTTGAGAAACCCTGCAGTTGACTCTTGTTCCATTCAGAAGAGGCGGAGAAGAAATCAGTGTGCCCCTTTCCTCACCGTTTGCCTGTCCTGTCCCCAGTTTTATTTCTCTGACTGTTCCCCACTTTACCTGTTACCTGAGTTTCCCACCTGGGCAGAGGCATTCCAGGGAGGGATGGGATTAGTAATGAAATAAATAGTGCTATAAACCAGCGCCTCAGTTTGGGAATTCTGTAATTCTAAGGGTGTCTGTAGCAAAGTGAAACCAGTTATGACCAGCCCTACCCTGCAGTGATATTACTGCGTGACTCCTTCCTTTGCATACCTGCATTGTAATATCACTGACAGGTGGGGGTTGTGCACTGCACATGCACCGAAGCTGTAAAAAGACATCTTGTTCCTTGTTTGCCAGCTCACATGAATACGAGGACACACATTTGTCAAGAACAGATTTTGTCTGACTAACTGTATTGCTTGTCGATAATTTCCTTAATAGATTGTGGGGATGCTGTAGGTGTAGTATATCTTGACTTCAGCACAACTTTTGACTAAGTACCCAGTGATGTGAAATACAGCATGTAATATGAAATAATGTGATTACTTCTCTTCCCCCTTCCTTCCCCTCTCCTATCTTGGTTTCTTTTTTATTTTGTCCTATCACAGGTATCCCTACTCTTATAGTCTTGGACACCAAGGGGGATGTGATCACTCGACAAGGCCGAGTGGAGGTGCTGAATGACATTGAATGCCAGGAGTTCCCCTGGCACCCCAAGCCTGTCTTAGAGCTGACTGACTCCAACGCTGTCCAGCTAAACGAGGGTCCTTGTCTTGTCCTTTTTGTAGGTATGCAAACTACCCCCACCCCACCCCACCCTGAATGATCCCCCAAATGAAATTGGATTTTGTTCTCATTTTTTTTTCTCTTTGCCACCAAGCAGGGAGGGAGCAAAAATCTGGAAGATTACGATTTCCTGGTGCAAGTGTAGCTTTCTGTAAGCCTGATGAAGTTTCTAGTCCTCATCATTGCAAAGAGATACTTGTCGGGGTGGTAGATGCCAAAAAGTGAGGAGGTTGAATTGGATTCCTGGTGTTGAAGGAATTGGCTTATGAAGCAGTCTGCCTGAGCCTTTAACCCTTCTTCGAGTTGGGCTGGAAAGAGAAGGGGAATGTGCCCAAGAAAAGAAATATGTTTGGCGCGAGGGCCTTGTGCCAGATTGTGGAATTCAGAGCGTTAACACTGCATAATCTGGAATCTCTTTGGAACAAATTTGCAGACTCTGTTCCTCCCCAGAAAACATCCCTTTCTTTCTTAGGCCTCATGATCATGGTACAAACGTGTCCCGGCCTGCCTATTTTGTGTTGCGCCCTCAGGATGTTCTCAGCAGCTTGAAATTTTCTTACGCAATTCCTGTTTTGAAGTTGTGATTTCCTTCATCTCCCAACACAAGTTTTCCTGTAGATACATTCAGCACCTCTACTAAAACTGGTTCGGATTCACTTAGCAACCAAAATTCCGGTCTCAATTGTGGTTGTTAAGCGAGGACTTGTTAAGTGTTTCTCGACTGCTTGTGGCTTCTCGCAAGTAGGGCTTGGAAATTAAGGATTTCTCATGCCCCCTTCAGTGCCTTCAGCATCTGGTCTGGCCAGATATAGGGCTAGCTTGGAGAAGAAATTCATTTTATAATACCTCTTGGCTGCTTCTCGTCCCGAAATGTATTTTCCTAGATTAAAATGTTGACATTGCTGTTCCTTTTAACGCAGTCCAAATGCTATATAAATACAAGAGAGGGAAAAGGATGCCAACAGTGTAGAATTCCAGCCTCAGCATAGAAAATTATTGTGAAACCCTTTCCCAAAACAGGTACCATTCAGATGTGCTGGGATTGTATCCCCCATCGTCCCCAGCCAAGGGCAAGAATGGCTGTTCCTAAGTGAAAAGCAAGCAAAATGAAATACCTTTTATGGAGTATTTGAATCCTGCATGAAGAGCTCTGCAGATTTTTTTTACCTTAGGATCATTCCCAACAGATGGTCGTTATCGTATTATGGAAGGGCTGACACTTACTCATCCCATTCTTCTTTTTTTGAAAAGAACAATGAGCCATTTGGCGGACGTATCTTGCATCTGTTTTTGATTTGCAGCTGCAGGAGAACCTTTTCATTTCATTGCAACATCCGTCCCCTTTAAAAAGGGGTGGTGGTTTTGTCAGTTACCCCATCATGCAGCAGGGAGTTCCATAAGCAGCCACTGCCTTTATCTGGAGCACATCCTTAAACTTTGATTAAGTAGCAACTCTGCACCAAAGCACCAGCCCTTGATTCCATACAGGTAGTTCTTGACTTATGACCATTCATTTAACAATGGTCCAAAGATATGACAGCCTCGGAATGAGTGCTTTACGGTCTGTAAAGCACTTCGGAGTGTCACAAAACATTGCACATACACCCCGCAGTCACATGATCCCGTTTTGTGGCTTTTTTGCCATTTTCTGACCACAACGACTTATGGAAATTCTGGTCCCAATTGTGGTCATATGTCGACTACCTGTACTGCAGTGTTTCTCAACCTCAGCAACTTTAAGATGGGTGTTCTTCCACTCCCAGAATTGTGGGAGTGGAGGTCCACCCATCTTAAACCATGCTGGCTAGGGAATTCTGGGAGTGGAAGTCCACCCATCCTAAAGCATGCTGGCTGGGGAATTCTGGGAGTGGAAGTCCACCCATCCTAAAGCATGCTGGCTGGGGAATTCTGGGAGTGGAAGTCCACCCATCCTAAAGCATGCTGGCTAGGGAATTCTGGGAGTGGAAGTCCACCCATCCTAAAGCATGCTGGCTGGGGAATTCTGGGAGTGGAAGTCCACCCATCTTAAAGCATGCTGGCTGGGGAATTCTGGGAGTTGAAGTCCACCCATCTTAAAGCATGCTGGCTGAGGAATTCTGGGAGTTGAAGTCCACCCATCTTAAAGCATGCTGGCTGGGGAATTCTGGGAGTGGAAGTCCACCCATCCTAAAGTTGCTGAGGTTGAGAAACGCTGCCCTACTGTGTCCCCCTGCCATAGAATTCCTGGTTGTGGGAATGCGGGAATCGGCGCAAAGCCGAGCTCTGTTCCTGCCGACTAACGCTCAGATCCTTCCCAAAGGGAAAGGCTGCCATGCCTCTTCTCTGTGTACATGACAATTCCGTATGCCCTATTTGTCGCATGCCCCGCCATCACAGCCACTCTGCTCGCGCCCCGCTGTGTCTGAATGGGGTATTTGTAAAACCCCCGGAGCGCACAGCCAGCGTAGCTCATCCGTTTTTAAGCAGCACGTGCATTTAAGCCCCTCTCTTTCCCTCTCTGCTTTTATAAGAAAAACATGGGGGGTGCCTGGCTAGGAGTGCAGTTCTGCCTGTAATTAATTCTTTTGCTTTTAAGCTTCAATCGGCACATTCCCCGGCTATCCTCCCTAAAGCTGCGCTTGTTCGAGGGGGGCTGCTCGCGTGCACAGCACACCTGCGTGCTCACAGCCTGGAAGCCGCTGTTCTTAGCAGCCTGGCTTTTTCACACGCGCTGGTGTGCTGACCCAGAGTGGCTGGCGTGTAATTTGTGCACTGGCTTAATTATCCTCTGTATTCTGCTACAGTTGGTTAAGCAGAGAGAAGCGGGGTGGGGTGGGGGCATGGCTGGGCATTTATTTGCACACGGTTTGCACTTGGGTGGATTTGTGACATTTGTAGCACACCTTCCCGAGACCAGACAGGTGACTCTCCCCACCTCTGTCTCGCCCTTCACCTGCCAGTCAAGAGGCTGAGAGCCAGGAAGAGCCAGGGAGCTCGAGGGAGGCAGCTGAAGGATTGGGGGGCCTTGTCCCCACCCTTAAGCCCTGCACTTTTTAGCCCCTGCATTTCCCATTCTTTATCTTCCCCTGATGGCTCTTCTTTTGCCTCACATCTCGTTATTTTGTGCACAATTTAGTAGCAGCCCCATGGGACCCGTGTACAGATGTGTTCAGAAGACAAATACAGATTTATAAAACGAAACCTATTCGATCCATTTAGAAGTGAGCTGCTTCTAGCAAGTGTTGAGAGGAAGGAAGGAAGGAAGGAAGGAAGGAAGGAAGGAAGGAAGGAAGGAAGGAAGGAAGGAAGGAAGGAAGGAAGGAGACGCAAAGAGAGAAAGAAGGAAAGAAAGAGGGAGGGAGGGAGGGAGGGAGGGAGGAAAGGAATAAAAAGGAAATGGGAAAATGAAGGAGGGAAGGGAAGGGCAGCAGGAAGAAGAAAAAAGGAAAAGGAGGGAAGAAAGTAAAAGGAAGGGAAAAGGAAAGAAAAGAGAAAGAAGAAAGAAATAATACAAGATGGAAAGAGAAAGAAAGCAGGAAAAAGGAAAGGAAGGAAAAGGGAAAAGGAAGGGAAGGGAGGAAAAGGAGAGAAAGGGAGAGAGGGAAAGAAAGGAAGAGGCCATCTTGAATTTCAGGTTTAGCCTATTTTTTTCTCCTCCTGGAGGCTCCCCTTATCTGCCCCCCCAAGCAATTCATAACCTGCACCCCACCTCTTCTTTGCTGCCTATCGGGTCTTGTCTGCGGTGATCCTAGTTGTTTATTTAAGGGGGGGGATTCTCACAATGAGCACATTTCCCTGGCTTTTGGGGTGGGGGGAATACATTTTCACACTACCTGGATTGGGTGTGATTGATGGGGGGGGCTGTCTCACCAACGATGCATAACCCTGGGAGACAATGGTTATGCTGGCTGTGCAGTCCCGTCCCTCTCCTTTGTGTCCACCGAAGGGGCTGAAATCCAGTGTGTTTAGCGAGAGGGGTGAGGTTAGAAAAATCCAGATGTTTCCAGCACTGTGGTGAAAATGCATCGTCCGTTTGCGCTGCTGATACAATGGGAACCGACAGGGCAGGCGTGAACCACTGGGAGACCCAGACACGGTCCAGATCCGTCACCTTGCTAGGAAGAAAACTTCCCTTTTTTGAAAAAGAAATTACCATTTCCATCCCTTCTGTTAGCATGGTGCTGTGCCCTCTCCTTACCGGATTTGGGGTGGGTGTCTCTTCTTTCATTGCTGTTTTACTTTTTTTTTGTCTTTGGGAGAGAATAAAAGAAGGAAAAAAAAAAACAATAAAAAGCCCAATTCTGATACTAACCTCTGCTAGGGGTTGTGCCAAATATCAGGGCCTGAATTCAAAGCAAAAGCAAAACGGGATCGAATCCCTTTGGCAGCGCCCTTATCTTGCCCCGGCGTTGAAAAACTTCATCATCCCTCTCTGCCAGTTAGTGACTCCGCATCAGGGCTTGCCGGCAATCTATTTACATCTTCGTGAGGCCTGGAAACTTGATTTTAGAAAAACGCTAAAGATTTTGCACGGAAAAATCCAGTTCTCGTCCGTGGTGCAATTCTGCGACAGCTTGCCTGAATCGTGCTGAATCCCAGGGCTAACAGTCAGTCCTTAATTTGTTCAATATTTTGCATATTCCTGCAATGCTCTAATTGCCTTGCATCAGATTCAGCGTCTTGTTGCGCCTGTAAGTTGCTCCCTTTTTGTGTTTGGCTGGAGCAGTGTTTCTCAACCTTAGCAACTTTAAGATGTGTGGACTTCAACTCCCAGAATTCCCCAGCCAGCTTTGCTTTGCTGGCTGGGGAATTCTGGGAGTTGAAGTCCACACATCTTAAAGTTGCTAAGGTTGAGAAACACTGGGTTGGAGAATCCTGGCAGCAGAGTTCTGCTTTGCACCCCCCTATCTTCCCCCTTTCCCCCCCCCCACTCCCTCCTTCAATTACAAATGCCTTTTCTTTAAGCAGGAGTCTGGGAGCATCGCACTGCGGGTCTGTCCCTTGACAGAAGGGTGCACTGGGGGGGGGAAGCTTTGTTAATTGGTTTCACACGCTTGATATTTGCCCCCTCCGTGGGAGCTGCAGCAGAGGTCAGCCAGAAAACAAGGGAGCTGGCGCCGAGCCAAGGGGCTTTGGGGGGCGTTGTTGGGGGTGGGGGACAAAATTAATCCTGTCAATAATCTCTCCTCCCTGAATGCAAACACAGAGAGGCCGGGCGGGTTTCTTCCTCTGCAGATCCTCTTCTGGGTTAAATAACAGTGAGGCGCACTGCCCATTTTGGGGGAGGGGGGTGCAGACCAATTCTCCCCCACCCCGCCCCAGCATGTCCAGTATAGATGACTCCCATCCCCAAGTGGAAACATGCTGAGATTCTGCCAAACTGTCCTTGGGGAGCTTTTCATTTGTCATCCAGAATGCCTTTGCGTCCCCCCATCTCAAGTCATTTGCTCAGCAGCTGTGGCCGCCTTGTCTCTGCCCCCCATATTTGGGGGGCACCCAGCGATCCTTTCCATGTTGCGTCGCTCTTAAACCTTTGTTTTCTCACAGCTCTGTTCTTGGAACAGCTTGCTGCATCAGCAGATAGAATGCAAATCTGGCTGCTCCAGATAATGGTGCCAACGTACGCCCAGAGAGACTAAGCCCTCCAGAACAACAGAAGCCGTGCCCACTGGATGGGGCCCCCGGCCCGTCTCCTCCAGAGCCTCTTCTCCCGGGGGCCCCCCAACTGCACCGGGAGGCCCACCGGTCTCCCAGCAGAGGGTCTTCACAGCAGCCCCACTAACAGCCCTGGATCCCCAGGACTTCCATGAATTGCTCCAACCCTTCTTTGAAGCCAGCCCAGCACCGCATCTCGGGGTCGCGAATTCCAAGGCTGAATTTTGCATCGTGTAAAACGACATTTCCTTTGGTCTGTCCTGAATTCTTCCAGGACTCAGTTCCATTCTAACGAAACCTAGATTTGTGCCAGGGCCCCATCATGGAAGGGGGAATGAAAGTCACCACTGCAGCCTGACGATGCAGCTCATCTTGCTACCTCAGGTGGAAAGGGACCCGGTGTAGGTCAGGAGAACGGATGGACGCAGAACGCTGTTTTGAGCGAGCGCTGCGTGTCCAAGCGGGGGAAACAGAGAGAGCAATTGTGGCTCCTTGGAAGGAGGACCGGTGGCACAGGAGGCCTTGAAATCACTGTCTCTGCAGTGCAAGCTTATGGGTCACTCTGCCCAGGCCTGTCTGACCCTCTCCCCTTGTTAGGATCTGTTCCGCAACACCTGAGCAACTGGTGGGGCCTGGCAGTGGGCGGCTTTCTGCGTCTGGCCCAGCAATGTTTGGTTAAGGCAAGTAGCTTTGCCAAAAAAAGGTGCGGCGTTTCCGTCTAAAAGGCCCACTTTTCTCTCCCTTTCACCTCTCCAGTTGTGAATGCCCTTTTTTATAACTGCCCTTTTTCATCGATGGCTTTAAATTTTGAATGCATCGTCATCGTGGTCATCCCCATTAAAAAAAAAAAAAGCCCAGAAATGTTTAAAATAAATAAAGAGAACAAAAGCCCCCCCCCCAAAAAACCTAGGAATATGAGCAGAAGCAGAAAAGAAGCAGCTTTTGAAGAATGAGGACTAGAATCTTGGAACGCACGTTCTGGATTCAGCAGTTACCCTAAAACTGAGAGGAAACTGCTACAGGGAGTCCTTGCTTAACAACCACAATTGGGCCCGGAATTTCAGTTGCAAAGTGGTCATTAAGCAAATCTGACCCAAGTTTACAACCGTTTTTGTAGAAGTAGTTAAGCAAATCACCACAGATGTTAAGTGAACCATGGGGTCATTAAGTGAATCATGCAATTCCCCATTGATTTTGCTTGCCAGAAGCTGGCCGGGAAGGTCAAAAATGGCGATCATGTCACCGCGGGGATGCTGTGACGGTCATAAGTGTGAGGACCAGTCATACGTCGGTTTTCCGACACACTCTTAAGTCTGAACTGTCCCTAAATGAATGGTTGTTAAGCGAGGACTACCTGTTTTGGCTTCAGAGCAACCCTCCACACCCTGTGCTCTGCTTTCTCTCCCTTTCTGCTTCCTCTGTCTGAAGTCCCCTTTGGGAACGTGGTCACCACTCTTCCTCCTGTGTCGTGTTGCAGATTCCGACGACGACGGAGAATCCGAGGCGGCCAAGCAGCTGATCCAGCCCATTGCAGAGAAGATCATTGCCAAATACCGAGCCAAAGATGAGGAGGCTCCGTTGCTGTTTTTTGTGGCCGGAGAGGTATGGAGATGAGAAGAGAAGAGAAGAGAAGGGGCGGGCAGCGTCAGACTGGCCAACATTTGTGGCTTACAGGCAGCTGTTTCCAGGGGCAGCTGTGCTTGGGGCTGGCAACTAGATTTGTCAGCCTTCCTTACCCCGGTTTTCACAACCTGGGATCCTCCCAGAACTTCTCTCCCAGAAGCCTCAGCAACAGCCACGCTCCCTAGGGAATGCTGGGAGCTGACGTTCATGTTTTGGGAGAACGCCCAGTTTGGGGAAAACCCTCTCAGAACTGCAGGACCAGCCAAGGGAGTTCCAGAGGACTATCGCTGAACTACAATACCCAGAATTCCATGGAGGAAAACTGATCTCCTGTTGTAGTGTAGAAGAAGAAAAATCATAATCGCTTTGGACAGTGGAGGGCAACAAATGGCTGATTTTAAAAAGGAAGGAGGATTGGACCTGGCTAGAACCTGGATGGGGGACCACCCAGAGATCGCTGGGCCACAGGGTAGATGGGGAAGAGAACCATAAGGGAAGACGGCCATGGGAAACCACTTCTAAAATGTTGCCCTCAACAGGACATGTCTCATCCCAGTCATAGGCTTGTTAAGAGAGCGGAACCATCTGTTGCAAAAATAGATACAGGTAGTCCTCGCTTAATGACCACAATTGAGACAGGAATTTCAGTTGCTAAGCGAAGCTGTCATTAAGTGAATCCGACCCAATTTTATGACCTTTGTTGCAGCAGTCATTAAGTGAACCACCGCAGTCATTAAGTGAACCATGCGGTTGTTAAGCAAATCACGTAGTTCCGTATTGATTTTGCTTGCCAGAAACTGGCTGGAAGGTCAAAAATGGTGATCACGTGACCACGGGACGTGCAACGATCATAAATGCGAACCGGTTGCCAAGTGCCCAAATCGTGATCACGTGACCGCAGGGACGCTGTGACAGTCGTAAGTGTGAGGTTGGTTTTTTTCAGCACTGTCAGAAGTCCAAACTGTCACTAAATGAATGGTCATTAAGTGAGGACTACCTGTAGGGATGTAGCTATGGGTCACAATCCAGCAAAGAGGCGATATTAAAGAGGTTTGAGTAGGAAGAGAGAACATTTTGCTGGCTGGGAATGACCATCAGCATCTTGGAGAGATTCTGCAGCCAGAGGATGCATGATTTCCCAGGGTTGGGAACTGAGTCTGAGCGGCTGTCCTCCTTTTAAAGTGGTACTCAGCCTCCTTCGGGGTTTTACCTGGTACGTTTTGAGCACTGCCTTGCTCAGACTGTCAGAAGTCACTCATTTTCAGCGAGGGAGGTACATGTCAGCCAAAGGGACCTCCACGTTGCCCATCCCTGGCGGAGGGGCTGCGCATTCAGCTAAGATGTCGCTCACTTGGGAATCGTGCAGCCTCCCTCTTCGTTTAAGCAAGTGCCCCCTGACCCATCGGCCATTCCCTGCCTGCCCAGGACCACCAAGCCCGTTTCCCACCCCTCTGTCCTTCTCCCTCCGAATGCTCAGGAGACGCCCCACCCGCCCCCAGCCTGCTTGCCTGCCTGCTCCTGAGATGGCTGAATGTGTTCTGTTGTTGGCAAAATGAATTCTAAAACAAAAGACCCTCTGCGCCCCTTTCTCCCCCCCCCCACGCCATCATTCCTCTTTTCCCTTCCAAGCGACTCCGTGGCCCGGCGGCCTTAAAAAAGACAGCCCTTCATTCATTCGCCGCACCATCTGCTTGCCGGCTCACTGACAGCTAGCTGAATGACCCATTCATCAACCCCTCTGCGGCTCCTCCTTGGTGCTCCCCCAAGCCCTCCTTCGCGCCAGCCCTGCGAGGGGAAGAGGGGAAGGGGGATGCGGCAGACAACAACGAAGGGAGGTCAGGGCGTGGGCTGAGGGGGGGCTGGCCCTTCTGCAGCGGGTGGGGTGGCCTTCGCGGCGTGTGTCCTTAAAGCAAAGAAACAAGGGAGCTGAAAAAATTGAGGGGAGGGTCCAGAGCTGTGAAAACACACCTGTTCGCCAGGAAGGACGGGGGGGTGGGCGTGGATTCACCCTCACCAGAAACCAGCAATTCTCTGGGGAATCAACACAATGACCCTAGGAGAGTGTGGGGTAAGGAAATCCCTTGGTGGAAACTTGCGCAAAATTCCATTTTTTTTTTCCTCCTAGGCTCTTCCAGGTTGGGAATAGAGGGAGGAGGACTGGGGCCCTGGATTTCTGGATTTCGGCCCCCGGTGCATCATCTCGGGACTCCATGCTGGGGTCTCGGCTGCACCGGAGCATCCCTCTCGAGCCGGGGGGGGGGGAACAATGGCATGCCAGTTTCAGAGCCCCCCACCTGAAAATAGCCCTGCCCTCTCACGGTTTTGAGCCTTCAGGATTTGCACCCGCCATTTTGCGAATGGGAGAGAGGCAAAGCGAGATGGACGCAGACGGGTGGACCGCAGGCAGGACCAGGGCAGACCAGACAAAGACAGGGGGAGATAACAAATTCAGCAATAAATTCTAGCAAGCCTCTTGCACTTGGGCGTCTCAGCGAAAAGCCGCAGAAGGAAGCCAGAGCGAAGCGCCAGGGTGAGATTTATTTTTACTGACTTAAAATAATTCTAGGCTGCCTTTCCTGGCTTCAGAAAAGCTGACAGCGGAGAAGAATTATACCACCAAAAAGCAAGTTGGTGAAGGCCAGTGATGATACTAAAACCGAGGAGGCTGCCATCCCAAATTACTTAAAACTTTGCCGGTGCCCAAAACTGGAACTCAGGGAAAAGTCGAGACAAAGAAATGCATCTCAAGGGCTCTTCCTAAATAGTGGCACCAGTGAGGCATGGCAAACCCAGGGTAGGAAAGGGTATTCAAGAGAGATGGGGGGGGGCTAGAAAAAGGGGGCCTTCCTTGGTGGGTGCCAACTTGCCAGGGGAGGGAACATTGTGACCAAACATAAGACAAGTGACATACCTCGCAGGGGGGTTATGAGAGTATAATATTGGGAGGGGATTGGAGAGCATACATACGTAGCAGATGATAGATAGATAGAGGATGGATGGATGGATGGATGGATGGATGATAGATATAAATACAATTTATATTGTAATTTATGTTTTACTTGTGCTTTCATTGTAAACCGCCCAGAGTCCCCTTTTCGGGAGAGATGGGCGGTGATAGAAATTTTATAGATAAGTAAATAAATAAATAGACAGACAGACAGACAGATGATGAGATGGGGAAAGGTGAAAGGTCCCCTGTGCAGGCACCAAGTCATGTCTGACCCTCTGGGGGGATGACGCTTTCGTGACGTTGGCAGACTATAGCGGGGTGGGTTGCCGTTGCCTTCCTCAGTCATCTCCTTCCCCAGCAAGCCGGGTGCTCATTTCGCTGACCTCGGAAGGATGGAAGGCTGAGTCGACCTGAGCCGGCTACCCGAGAGGGAATCCAGCTTCCGCTGGGATCGAACCCGGGTCGTGGGGAGAGTTTTCAGCTGCAATACTGCCGCCTGCCACTCTGCGCCACACAAGGCTGTAGATGTTGAGATAGATAGATATAGACAGACAGATGATTGATGGATAGATGGTAGATGATTGATAGATAATAGATGATGAAAGATAGATAGATAGATAGATAGATAGATAGATAGATAGATAGATAGATAGATGATAGATAGATATCCCCCAAATAAATAGAATTATTTTGGTTAAGACTTCCCAAATTTTGCAGTGCTGTCGTGTCCCCCCCCATTACTGACCAACCCATGTGTTTCCCCTCCCCACCTCCTATGCACAAAACCAATGATTTAATTGGCACCACGGCTGGACCCCCTGGCTGGATCTGCACAGGACCGCGCTCCCTTCCCATCACCTGGACGGCCATCCGGCCTCAGGCATGTGTGTCACAGCACCTGGGACCTGGGTCCCTGCTCCGCTGTGTTCCTGCACTGCCTGGACAAGCACCTGTCTGGGCAGAGCAGGATCAAGGCTCCTGCCTGCAGACTCCCCCAAATTCCTGAAATGCCCCCCTCCCTCAGAGCTGCTTGTGACTCCCCAGCAGGTCCAGACTCACAATTTCAGAGCTCTGTTTTAGGGGGTTCAAGCTTTCCATATCGGTTGCTTATATAAGCTGCTATACCTTCCACCCGCCCCCATGTTGTTATTATCCCCATACTGCAGATCAAAAGGCTGAGGCGGGAGGGAAGAGAACCTTTGGCTCCATTCAACTGGAGAAGCTTTGTTTAATATTGCTAAATTACTTGCTATTTTAGCTTGCGCTTCCGAAAAGCAGGGAACGAGGATTATAAGAAATCTAATAAGCAAGATGGTTGCTGGCAGCATTGGCCCGAGACTAATGTAAAAACCCTCTACTGTATTAGGAATGCAAATTTAGCATGCAAATAATTTTGTGCATATCTTACTTTGCAGGGGTTTTATTTTGCTTTGGGCTCTTTCTAGGGGCATGAAAAATTCCTTTGCAACAGGAAAGGGGTGGGGGGTAATCTTTTGTGACTCCTTTGCCATCCAGTGTTTTCTGTGCTGGGGGTGGATAATAGCTTAGCCCAGTGTTTCTCAACCGTGGCAACTTTAAGATGGGTGGACTTCAACTCCCAGAATTCCCCAGCCATCAAGCTTTAAGATGGGTGGACTTCAACTCAGAGAATTCCCTAGCCATCAAGCTTTAAGATGGGTGGACTGCAACTCCCAGAATTCTCCAGCCAGCATGCTGGCTAGGGAATCCTGGGAGTTGCAGTCCTGAGGCTGAGAAACACTGCTCTAGAGATAATTGTGTGATTTGGGGCCAGTTGTTCGCCTCACAGCTGAGCCTACCTCTGAAGTTTGAAGTTTTCAGGGTAAAAATGATGGGAGTAGGAAGTGCTGTTAAAGACAGGCAGGATTTAGAAGTTTTTAAAAAAACCTGACTGTTAATTGTACATTCCAGAACTGTGTAAAAGATTGCTGTATTGAGGCTTTGAGAAGCAAAGTACAAACAGGAGACTTTGAATAAAACAGGCAGAAGAGACTTGAAACCCCACCCGAGAAGGATATAAAAGCAAATAATTTAAGCTTCGAATAAATCTGATACTGAGAAATCACTGCACGCAGGAAAGTCCAGAATTGAGAAAATGCGGGTGTGGTTAGAGATTTCTCCTTGTGGCTGTCCCCAAATGGGGGATGATGCAATTTAAACCCAGCACTTTTAGACCGCAGGATGATCTCAGCCTTATCCTGGTGGAAGCTCTTTGTCTCCGGCATGGCCAGAGCAGCTATTTTTAAGGCGGACTCCTTCACCCCAACATCCTCTGCCTGCATTGAGATTTCAGCTTTTGGAATTGGCAAAAAATTCAGCATCGTGAACTTGGGCGTGGTGTGCAACGTCCGGATGGTGCCTGGAGCCATCCACCAAAATGCAAGTGAACGGTGGCTAAATTAAGCTGGGGGTTGCAAGGATGTTAAAAAAAAGACAATCTGGTCCTACGTTGATGAATTTTCTCTCCCATCTGAATCCTTGACGTTTCTGCAGACTTGCAGAAAAATACTGGCAGAATAGGCTTTTTGGTAGAGGAATAATTTTCAAGCTGCTTGTATACATGCAAAAAAATCAGGAGCAGCTTGGGAGCCTCTTTTCGGACTAACACATTTTATCAAAAGGCAGAAGCTGAAAGCCGCCTTCTCTAATCTCTACCTGCAGAAAATTAGCTTTGCATTCCCTTTTAGAAGGCAGTCCAACATCCATCCATTCAAGGGCCCACGTAGCAAAGCCTGAACCCCGAAAATGGGCAGGGGATCCCTCCCGTTTTGGGAGAGGGAATTTTAAGATGTATTTAAGAATTTTAAGGTGGGCCATAGATGCCTTAAGCACCCACTGAAGGCTCCCTGCACTCATTTTGACATCCACCCCCCTGCCAAAAGGCAGGAAAAATGGGTCTCACCCTTTTGTGGGTGCCAAAAAGAACACAAGCAGACCCTGTGCAACCCCAGGGTTTTTGGTACCCTGGCCTCGAAAACTAGATGCTTTTAGAATCAGAAGCTGCTGCTTTCTATTTCTATTTTTCTTCTTTCTTTCCTTTTTTTACTCTTTATTAGTTTGGGCTAGCTTTCATGTTCTTTCTAAAACTTTTGATCACATTTCTTTTTAAAAAATGGGAAAAAACTGGACGCTTTTAGCATTTTCATGCAAGAAGATTTCAGCGGCTTCATGGTTTCGCTCATTTGCTTCTGATTATTCCCGCGGCTGGGGCGGCCCTGCCCCAAACCGACTCTAATGGGATTTGTTCTCTTTTCTTCCTTGTGTGCCCACCTACCCAGGATGACATGACCGATTCTCTTCGGGATTACACCAACCTGCCAGAAGCCGCCCCTCTCCTCACCATCTTGGACATGTCTGCCCGAGCCAAGTACGTCATGGATGTGGAAGAAATCACCCCCACAATTGTGGAAGCCTTTGTGAATGACTTTCTCGCAGACAAGCTGAAACCTGAGCCCATCTAAAGCTGAGCTGAGGCAGGGAGGGAGGGCTTTCCTTGTGCCTGGCCCCCCACCCCACCTCTCAGACACTATTTAAAAGTGGCAGGATTGGCCCGGCGTTCAGCGCAGGCCGACCATGATGTCCTTGTGGTGCCTTGTTTTAACCCAGAACGACGCCTCTGTTCAATGCTCCCAAACTTTTTCCAGGTGCTGTTTGCAAGCAAGGGGTGGGGGGTGGGGCTCTGTGGGGAAGACTTTGCTTTGGGGAAAGGGGGCAGGAGGGGTGCCAGGAGAACCTGTGCCATCCTGACAGATTCAGAAGCAGCGCTTGAAGCAGTGAGCAAATTCCCTGTTCCTGCCGCCTCCTCTCCCCCCTGCCCACTTTTAGCGAGGAAATGAAAACCTTTCTTTCTTCCATCCAGAGCAGAGAGCTTGAAGGAGGGGGGGGAAGTGAGTCAACCCATCAAAATGATTGTTTAAAGATGGGTAAGGCAGAGGATATACATCAAGCTGAGCAGATGAAGGAGAAGACTGTATGCAGATCCCTTACTGCAAAACCTTCGGTCTTCTTTGTTTACTGGGGGGCAGGAAAAGTGTTTTAAGGGTCCCGAATCCCTCCCAGGGGATGGTCAGATTGGGATCCCCCAGGCCGCTGAACCATGGTTCACTCAACCTGGTCTCCTAGCATTGCTTGAGACACAGAATCCAAAAACAACCACAGAGGCTAGATTCACACATGGTAAAGGTGGTGACTTGGTTGGTGGGTCTGTGTGTCTTGTGAATGCATCTTGGAGACAGGGGGAAGAGCCAGAATCCTCTAGCAAATATTTGGCATCTCTGAAATGCCGGGGCCTTTTCCTGGCAGCAGCGGGGGGGGGAGGGCTTTGGTGTTGCCTTGCACTCGAAGCTCAGATAGGTGATGCCGAAACTCAACTGGGCCTGAGCACAGGGTCACCCATACCAGGAGGTCAGGAGACAAAGGATGCAAATTGTGTGATGGGTATCATTTGCACAACCAGGCACAGGATGTCATTGTGGCTTGCACCGGACACCCACGCGGGAGATTTAAGATGAGCCATTGTGGATTCCTGGAAGGTGGTAAATCCCCAGGTGACTTTGCGGGGCCTTTTTCAATGGTGCCATTTGAGAACTACGCCAAAAGGTTTCTAGCTGGACAATGAAAGATGTCGTTTTAGGGACTGTCCTGAGCTTGGTCCTCCCTGCCCCCCAACTCATGGGGGAAACCCCACAGGTTTTTTGAAGGTCGCCGTCTTAACCACCCTAAGCCATTAATTGTAATAACTATAGCAATTAATTGAAATTGGTCCCTTTTTTTAAGCCAGGTGTACGGAATATTCAGGAACATTCCAACTGCTGAGGATTCTGGGAACTGTAGTGCCAATGCGTACAGAGGGTGCCAAGCTGGGGAACACCACCTGAAAATAACATCCAGGATGATTTTAGATCCTTTTCCCCCCTTTCTTTTAATCCACGTGAAATGCCTCTTTTTGCCTCTGTTCCCTCCACCTCTTGGTAGAACAATTCTCTATAGATAGGACTCTACCGTGGACTCTGCTGATTTTTAGTCGGGGTGTGTGTGTGAATTGGAACTAACACACTGTCTTCGCCGCCTCTGGCTAGTGGAAGTTGTAAAAACTGTACATGGTGATTAGAACTTCGTAATAAAAGCGGTTCTAAGGAACGAACGGGCCAGGAGTATACCATAATTTGCTTAAGAGATTCACCACTGCTGCGGCCTTCTTCATCGGTCCCATTTTAAAGTGAAAAGTTCCTTTCCAAAACAGAATTGAGCTCACCCCGTAGTTAAGACAATCAAAGTTTAAATAAGCACCAGAGATGGGCAGGCGCTTTCTTGGCTTGTATTAATTTCTGTGATTTTTAATCTGTTCCCTCTGCCAGGCAAAGCCGCCTTGCTAAAAAGGCATCAGGAAACCCAATTTCACTTCTTGGCTGGGTACGTTTGGGTGCGCGCAATGGGACGGATGCGAGCATTTCTACCAACAACACCTGAGCCTTGGCACCTTTTTTTCCTGACTTTTTAGTTGCTTTTTTGTACATTAATGGCAACGTGGATTGAAACTCCCAGCTGGTGGTGAATGGCAAGGGATGATGGACCCGTCACTACAGAGCCGATCAAGTGGTTAATTTGAGTGTGTCTGTTGCCGCTGTGGGGGGTGCTTTGTCTTACGGATTTTAATCTTGTAAGCCGCCCAGAGTCACCGTGCATGAGTTAGGCAGCCATATACATTTGTCTAATCAATAAATAAATGATGGGAAATGGAGTTAGGGCTGGTCAACTTGGAATCACCCCATTCCTGTTCTGCTAGATTTCTGCAACGGCACAAATACGGCATTGCCTGCTGCCTTCGCTGTCGCAAGATCCCGACGGCCCCTACCCTGATGGCATTCTGAAGGGCCTTTAAAAACCCAGCTGTCCTCCTAGGCCTTGGGTGGGGTGGTGAATGGGGACCCAGCTTAGTTAGATGAGTTCCTGTGTATGTAGCATATGGACCTCCTGTTTGTTTACATTTTCCCTGTGACCCTCTATGGAAGTGAAAGTTGAACTGAGAAGAAGCAGGACAAGACCAGTATCAGCACCTTTGAACTCTGATGTTGGGGAAGAGTCCTGAGAATCCCATGGACATCCCAGAAAACAAACTGATGGATCATCAAACATATCAACTCAGGAGTTCTCACTCGAGGCACAAGTGACGAGGCTCAAATTATCCTACTTCGGACACATGATGCGAAGACCCAGCTCTCTGGAGGAGGCTCTGATGCTGGGAAAGGCGGGAGGAAAGAGGATAAGGGGATGACCAGCAGCCAGGGGGAGGGACTCCGTTACCGTGGCGGTGGGGGCACCATTGGAAGACCAGAAGGACCAGGTTGTGGACAGATCCTCCTGGAGAAGGTCTGTCTTGGTGGTCGCTAAGAGTCAACAACAACTTGATGGCATGTCATCATCTACACTGCATTGTGAATCAGTTTTTAATTCTTGTTGGCTTGATGATGTGAGCTGCCCAGAGTAATTTTAGGGTTGGGCGGCACCTCAATCTAATGACATAAATAAATAATAAACCACCAGGGGGCTGCGGGTGGGTGGTTTTGCCCAGCACCACAGTGAACACATTGCCACCTCCTGCCTGGTTTCCAAAGACCCCAAAGGAAAGCCGAATAACTGTGAAGGATTATGGGGAGACGGAGAGGGAAGACAGATACACACAGTACAGTACATATAGTGTTTTTCAACCTTGGCAAGTTTAAGATGGGTGGGCTTCCACTCCCAGAATTCCCCAGCCCACCTGCTTTAAGATGGGTGGACTTCCACTCCCAGAATTCCCCAGCCTGCATGCCCTCAGATGGGTAGACTTCCACTTCCACATGCTGGCTAGGGAATTCTGGGAGTGGAAGTCCACCCATCTGAGGGCATGCAGGCTGGTGAACTCTGGGAGTTGAGGTCTATCCATCTTAAAGCAGGCGGGCCAGGGAATCCTGGGAGTGGAAGCCCACCCATCTTAAACTTGCCACGGTTGAGAAACCCTGCTACAAGCCCTCAGGGGAGAGAAGGGGTGCCTGCTGGTCACTCATCTTGTAAATGGCAACTTGGCCTCAGTGGGGAGAAACCCGAAAAGGAAGTGTTTCAGATGATTCAGAGTCACTCCACCTTAATTCCCTCACTAGGAACAAGGCTGGGAAACACCTCCTGCGGTTTCCAAGCATCGGTACTTAGCCCAAGATGAGCGTTCAAGCTCCCTTGCTGAAATCTGGGTGGTTCTTGGTTCTTTGATCTTGCCCAGCTACGTTGGCCTCGATTATATTTTTTTCTTAAACTTTCAGCGCTGACTTCTGTGGGCAAGGCTTGGATATTAAAAAAACACACACACACACACACCTGAATGACTGTTCACAGGATCACAGGGGAAGCACAGGAAGGAGAAAATCTTCCTCCCTTAAAACTGCTGTCCCAGAAGGTGAAAACCGGCATACAGCAAATGGGGCAGGTGATCTGGCGAGCTGCAGAGAACAGCCACCCCTTCGCGCCTCCTCTGTATAAAAACTGGCTTGCAGAGAACACAGGGATACGTAAATAAGCTCTGGTTTTGTCCATCTCAGCCAAAGAGGAGAACAACTCTCTACAATTGCTTTTCAGTGGAAAGAGATGCTCATGTCTGGGGAGACGTTTAGTACGCTAAAATGCACAGGTTGAGAGCAAAAAGAAAACGGGTGGGGGACAAAAGGCTTTTTTCCCAAAGCTTACAACGGAAAGATGTCAGAGGTTCGGCAAAGGAAGGGCTGTTCAATACAAGGAAAAGTGCTAAAAAGTAGAAAGCGGGCCTGCCCTCCTGAACAAACAAGGCCAAATTTGGGAGCACGGCAGCGAGCGAGGCTGTCCAGGTTTTTGGCAAAGGATCAGAGAGAAGAAGCGAGCCGCCACGTGCTTTGCTGGGGCCCGTGAATTCTATGCACTACAATGTAAACTTTTTTTCCTGCAAGAAAAGACCCAGAAGGGTCCAGATTCTCTGGTGCATGTTGGCAGACGCAGCCCGGGAACGTTCGTTCTCGCCAGCTCGGTGGCCCGGAACAATTTTCGTCAGCTTCGGATTGCCAGACAAAAGGAGTGGACGGAGGTAGTTCTAAAAAAACAGGTGACGGTGAAAAAAACCCGAACCTGGCGGCTAAAGAAAGGTCAGAGGCTGTGTTTGGGGAAACTTCTCCTAAGGGTGGGGAAAAAAAAGCCGCCAGCTTCTGGAATGAGCACAGTTAACCCATTTGACCACGGAGGGACAGTTGAAACATCCTGCTTCCTTTGAAGTAGTACAATCAGGCGAGATGAGTGGGTTGCTGCTGAATGTTTATTACGCTGCAGGAGGAGAGAGGTGTCGGTCTATGACAGCAAAAAATAGGAGGCGCCTGGGAGCCCCTTCCCCGACTAAAAAATTTTACCGAAAGGCCCTGCTGCAGCTTGCTTCATCAGGTGCATCGTGTCATGGAGGTTTCAGCCTTTCAATAAAGTTCATTGGGGGAAAAGGGGCTACCAGGGTCCTTCTGCATGTTCTTTAGGAAACCTCACCCAAGCTCTTCTTGCACTTGGCAAGAAAGTGTGCAAATGCCTGGCTCAGAACTGCACAACCCCCTTTCTAACACTTCCCATCCTCTCCCCTCGCTTGGCTGCCAAACACCGTCCCCTTTAGCCAGAGGGAAAGGAGGGAGACCGATTTGGGGGTGGGGGTCTGTACAGGTGTCTGTGTCAAAAAAGTCAAGTGGGCCACCCAGGTTTGTGTAATCCAAGCCGCGCATGTAAAAAGGAAAGGGAGGGGCAGCGCTTGGATTACCTACTTGCAGTCGCCATCTTGACTTTTTTGACTCCCCTCGAACCAAGGAGCCTCAAAGGGGCAGATGCTGAAATGGGGACCACTCGGTTTGTTCCCCCCACCCCCCAAAAAAGGAGGAATTCATGTCAAGATTCCAGCCCTCAAAGTTTTAACTGGAGCCCGGAAGCACTGCCTTCCTTGACCAGCAACTGTCTCTTGGCCTCGAAGAGGAGAACACTGGCAGCCATGGCGGAATTCAAACTCTCCACACCCGGGATCACTGGGATGGCGAGCTGCTTCCCTCCGCTCCTCCGTGCCAGCATTTTGGCTTCGGCGCTCACCCCGTGGGTCTCCCCGCCGATCACTACGGCTGCGGAAGCATCCATCCAGGGCTTGTGGTAAGGTTGGGCTGGCAGCAAGTCTGCTTCCTCCTCCTGCTGGCAACCCTTGGATGGGGCTGGCCAGCCCCTTCGGTTGGAGGGCCTGGGGGTCCAGCTGCTGTGAGCAGCCTGCGCTGGAGAAGCCCGTTCGGCCTGCGCTTGGGGGCCCTTGTGGGAGCTGTCGGCCACGTGGACGCAGCCTTCGGCAGGCAGGTAGTTGGGCACAAGCTCCCACTCCACGTTGGAAACGATGGGGATTCGGAAGTGAGCGCCCATCCCCGCCCGAAGCACTTTGGGTTCCCATGCGTCCACACAGCCTGGAGAAAGGAAGGAGAAAAAGGGTGAAGGTACAGGGGGAGACCCCCATGAAGAACCCACCAGAGCTAGATTCACACAGCACACGAGGCCTGGCTAAAACAGCACAGTGTCCGGTTTGCGTGTTGGAGGAACTGGCCATCCCATCCGGCCATCTTCTGGTTTATTGGTCTGGGCATCCCTACATAGCCATGGAGTTATGTTAGCCCAAATTTATTCACTGATTTATGTAAGTGATGTAGCCGTCCGTTTCACCAACATAATTCTAGGCAGCGTACAAAGATTAAAACCAAAGGAACAAGAACACTGTGTATAATACATTACAAGTAGACCTTAAAGCATGTCTCAGTGTCGCAAAACGTCGCACCACCCCCTGCGGTCACATGATCCAGTTTCAGGCACTTGGCAACTGGTTCGCATTTATGACCATCATGGTCACGTGATCACATTTTACAACTTAGCTTGCGATTTTCCGGCAAAAAACGCCCATTGGGAAAGCTGGATTCGCTTAATGATGTGGTGATTCGCTTAACAACCACCATAAAAATGGTAGTTACAAAGAAAATTCCAGTCCCAATTGTGGTTGAAGGCGAGGACTACCTGTATAGCAAAATGTACCAAGTGCATGAGGTTAAAAAAACAAAACATTCCACTTCAGTGTTAAAATTATAATTAAAAAGTGAACTAATGGGGGTCGCTCCACCTCCCCGGCCCAAATGCTGGAGGAAACATCCAGGTCTTGAATGCCTTGTGAAAGGCTAACAAAAGATTGGGACCATCCAGATGTTGCGTGGGGTGATGTTCCACAGGGCAGGCACTGAGACAGAGAAGGCATTCGGGGCATTCAGTGCGAATCCTCCCTGAGTCTGCTCCGAGTCAAGGCCCTCTCAAAGACATTGCTACAGTTTCAACAGGCTGGCTGCCTCGTTAACAAGAACGCAGACCGGAAGAAGCCAGTAGAGACCACCGACTTCCTTTGAGAGACTTTTCACCCAGTCGCTGGGGTAGAGCAATGGGAGCCTGTTGGGCATCCTAGGAGGGTGACTGAGGTGCCAGGATTTTAGTTTCCCTTTTATCGCTTGGATGGTTTCATGGCTTTGTAATTTTGTTGTGGTTGTGAGCCAGCCAGAGCTGTGCTTTAAGATGGGCGGCCATACAAATCTTTTAAATAAGTAGATGAAATAAAGTTGGTGCACCCGAGACTGAATTTCAAAGGGAACATGCCTCTAAATCCACGCTGCTAAGAAACTGAGCAGAAGGGAACTATGGGTCCCTGTCTAAACTGTGGGTTCCTCAGCATTACTTCTCAACCTTGGCAACTTCAACATGTGTGGACAATTCCCAGAATTCCCCAGTCAGCATGCTTTAAGAGGAGTGGACTTCAACTCCCAGAATTCTAAAAAGTCCACGCATCTTAAAGTCGCTAAGTTGAGAAACACTGCTCTAGTCCTAACCCAGGGGTTCCCAACCAGGGGCTCCACAAGAGGTCACTGGGGGTTCCCTGGGAGATCACAATTTATTTAAAAAATTATTTCCAATTTGGGCAACTTCACATGAAAGAGGTAATTTTCACTCCTTATTTTTAGTTTAAGAACACCGTTAATGCATATCTACAGACCTACCCATGAAGCAAATATAATGATTTTGAAAAATATTTCAAGGGTTCCTCCAGGGTCAAAAAGTTGAGAAAGGCTGCTCTAGGGTATCCCCCAGACTGAATGCAGCCATGGAAGCCTGCTGAGATAGCTCTTCCTCCCCGTTCCTCTTCAGAGAAGGCGCACAGAAGTAAGACATCCTTTCTCCCTCTTTCAAAATGGGAGGGTACGGAAATCACGCAGATCAGGACTCCCGCCCACACTCAGCTTGCTAGATCCTCAACTCCTTTGCACGCGGACTAGAGCCCCCCCTGAAATTGCCAGGCAGAGGCCAGACTTTTGCGAGAGGAGATCCACCCCTCCCCACTCTGCCTTCCCCACGGAGGGGACGCCCGGTCAAAATCCAGCCAGCCTCTTCCCCACCGTGCCCAGCGGCCGCTCCCCACCTTTTACGAGCAGCACGCTGCCGCAGCCGGCCCCAGCCGCTGACCTCAGGATGGTGCCCAGGTTCCCGGGGTCCCGAACATTGTCGCAGATCAGCGTGAGGGGCAGGACGTGCTCCGGCGGGACTTCTGGGTACATCATTTTGGAGTGATGGGGCATGGCGAAAATGCCTGTGGGAAAGTGAGAGATGCAAAGGGTGACCAGAAGTCTCGGCTAGGAGGGGAAGAGGAAGCCAGGAGAGGGGAGAAGCAGGCCTTGGTCCTCTCCCAGCTGCAGATGCTCAATTACCCTCTCTCAGCCCAGCCTACTTCACAGGGCTGTTGTTATGGGAAAAGAGAAGGAGGGAGTTCTATGTACAGGTAGTCCTCGCTTAATGACCATTCATTTAGCGACAGTTCGGGCTTACGACGGCAGTAACCCTGACTTACAACTGGTCCTCACAATTATGACCATTGCACCGTCCCCATAGTCACATGATCATGATTCGGGCACCTGGTGAACAGTTCGCATTTAGGATCGTTGCAGCATCCCACCGTCACGCAATCACCATTTTCGACCTTCCCGGCCAGCTTCTGGCAAGCAAAATCAATGGGGAACCACGCGATTCATTTAACAACCACGTGGTTCGCTTAACGCCTATGGTGATTCACTTAACGACTGCCATAAAAGGTTGGGTTCACTTAATGACCACTTTGCTTAGCGACTGAAATTCCAGTCCCCATTGTGGTCGTTAAGTGAGGACTACCTGTATAGCTGCCACGCTGACTTAGTAAGAAGTGAGAAAGAACAAGGTCAGCCAGTTGGGTTTATCAAAAACATTCCAGGGTCATGCTGTAATCTCCACTGGCTCTGCCTTTTAATTTGCCTGGTCCTTGAAACGGGGTGGGCCGAAGGTGCAGGAGCTGCGGCTTTACTTTTGCTGCCAATGCTTTGCGGGGAGCCTGATGTGCCCTGGTTGCGCTTTGCGTGCTTGATGAACATGTGTCTTCAAAGCGATGTGGGCGCTTTGGGTGAGCCAGGCTTTTGGCCACAACAGAGGAAAGAAGCAAGGAAGAGGAGGAGGAGGAAGGAAGGGGGAACACCAGGAGGGTGGGTAAGCTTTAACCTCATAGCATCAGTTCAAGGCTTTCCCAGTCTTATTTCTGGGCTAAGGACGCCTTACCAAGATCGCAGGATGCTTCGCAATCGCTCTTTCTCCGCTCTCCCACGCTGCGGGTGGGCCCCGTTTCCCACCATTTCTCTCCTGCTCTGCAATCCTCTCCCAGCCGGCCTGCTGCACCCAGAGACGCTGCTGCCCAATTCCACTTCCCATTTTTTAAATTATTATTAATTTTTCAAGATATAATTAAGACACATAATGCAAAATATAAGGCCAATAGAATACAAGTCTAAAAGAGAAACAGGAATGCGCCAACTTTCTTTCTAACGAGGGAGGGCTTTTGGGACATGAAACAGCCTTTCTTTCGGGACGCGATCGCGACTCGTGGGGCGCTGAGCTCGGTTCCTCATCTACTGGGGCCGCGCTGCCTGCCGGGGCTGGCTGGGGAAAAGCAGATTGTCCTGACTTTGCATTCTCTGCAGGCCTTCCGATCCCTCTTCTCTGACTGAACTGATCGAGGATTGACACCTGCTGCACCTTTTCCACCCATGGCCTCAGCTTGAGGGGGACCCCAGCAAGGCAGAGGGATGGGGCGGAATGGCTTCCAATCCTTCTCTCCAGCACCCCCAAGAGTTCAGAAACGTCCTTGCAACGCCAAAACAAGAGTTAAGGGCACACAATCTCCCTAAAAGCCACAAGCTGCTTTCTCCGTGTCAGGCCAGGATCCACCCACCCAGCTTCGTTCTGCCAGAATCCCCCAGTTAGCTAATCCAGAGTGGCTCCGTAGTCCTTAGCCAGAGGGCCTCTGGACCAGCCTGGAGGCAAAAACACAAAGGAGGGAGCTGAGAAGGTGTGAGGTGTCTGCAAGAATTTTTAAGAGGGTTTCCCAAGACTGCAGCTCCTAGCTTTAACTCCTGGAAAGCAGCCAGCTGCAAAGTGATTTATATCCACGCTTTGAAAAGAGCAGATGGATTGCTCAACAAAGGAAAAAACCGAGCAAGGCCCAAGAGACTCTTCTCAGAGGCGGTTCCCGTGAGATCCTACTCAGCCAGGCTGCTAACCTGGGGACAAACCCCTTCCATCGCAGCTCTCTGATTCCTCGTGGGACTTACCTATCAACCCCTGTGGCGTGACGACGTCCGACCAGATCTTGATGTCACTGAATTTCACTTTGACGAGGGTGGCCCCTTTGAGCTTGGCTGCCGGCAGCAGCTTCAGGTTCTCCATCATGCTAAAGAAGATCATCTGGGGAATGGCCCCTGCTTCCAGAGCGTCGGTAATGAGCCTCCGGCCTTCCAGGAGAATTTTCCCATGCTTCTCACGAAACGCCCTTGACTTGGCAAGTGTCACCAATTTGCTGTTGGGAAAAAGGGGGTCTGTGAAAGTGCCCCTGGAGGGGAAGGCTGTAAAACAAAGGTATCAACAAAGAAGGGCAGGGGCAAGTAGGGGACACCACCCCAAATCAGACAGTTGGCACCAGCCTGGCTGCAGGGGAGCACTGATTAATTTGCCAACCTCAGAAGAATAGTCAAGGTGCTGGGCTGGGAGACTCATAGCGATTGTCTGCTTTGCATCTCCTTTTCTAAGCCCATGGAAGTCATATTTCGGATTCCATCCTGACCACTACAAGACCCACTCAGAGCTTGGATGGTGGCCAGCTCTTATGCAAAGATTACACCCACTTCCCTGGGGTCATTCTTAAGATTCAGTGGCTCAAACCATTGCCCTCCTCAAGTGGTAAGACAGAAGTCGAGCTGTGGAAAAGGCTGAACGTAGGTTTTAGCAGAGGGGAAAGGAAGCAAGCTTGTAGGTTAGTTCTCAGTCAGAGGAACTAACCGTCTTGGGAGACTTTCAGAAATGTCTCACATTTTCTCAATTAATATGGATTTCATTCAATGTAGAGCAGCTTTTCGCAACTGTGGCAACTTTAAGACACGTGGACTTCAACTCCCAGAATTCCCCAGCAAGCATGCATGGGGAATTCTGGGAGCTGAAGTCCACGTGTCTTAAAGTTGCCACGGTTGAGAATACATCAGTGTTTCTCAACCGTGGCAATTTTAAGACGTGTGGACTTCAACTCTCAGAATTCCCCATGCATGCTTGCTGGGGAATTCTGGGAGTTGAAGTCCACATGTCTTATAGCATCACAGTGCAAAGGTATGTGGAGACAACTATGGGGAAAGCATGCAGGAACTATTAAGGGAAAATAAAGGACAACTCAGCCCTGGAAAAGGGGAAGGCATGAGAAAAACTCAACATAATCCCCACTTGATTCTCTGATATAAAGAGGGGGGCGGACTCTGGCAGGCTTTCAAGATTCTGGTATCATACCCTATTACAATAAAGTAGCCTTCCTGGAATCCCTGTGATGTCCATTTCCTGACCTGGCTTATCTCAAGGGACTGACATTTAGAGGCTTAAAGCAGAGCATGATTCCACAGTGTACACCACAATGCTCCCTAAAGGTTTTACACTCACTCTCGCAATCCCCTGCCAATGGTTTTCCTGTTCAGGAGATGAAATCTAATGCCCTGTCTTGGAGCGAAGAACCACACTGAGACAGTTGGTTAAGTCTCTGGTGTTTATTGTTTTACTCAGCTAGACAGAATCCTGCTAAACTGAAAGGCCAAGGGAAAACCCTCACAGATTAAACTCAGAAATTCAAGGCGGGTCTGCTCTGAGTTTCTTCAAAGGGAGATTCAAAGCTTCTAAACTGCGCATGCATTTTCCCCCCTGGATAGGGTCCCCCTCCTGTCCACCATCAGTACTCATAACATCTAAGAAGTTTAGAGGGTACCAGTTGTCCAGTTGCGGGAGGGGGGCAGTCAAAAAAGTCAAGCTGGCAGCTGTAACCAACGCCTCACTCCTTTTTACATGCACTGCAGTTGTCATCTTGAGTTTTTTTACCTCCCCCAGACACCCCCCACTTTTGGTTCAGCCTCTGGCACTTTAAAAAGGTCAAGGAAGAGATGAGTGAGTGGAATGACATTCAAAGGGGATGAGACCATATTTTTCCACCCTGGGGACACCGATCACCATTTTTCCCTTTATATTAAAAAAAAATCCTTTTTTTTTTTAGGGTTTAGAAATGTTCTGTTCATTTTCCACCTGCAAAGGCGGGGAAGCCATTCTTGGCCGCTGGGGTCTGGGGGTTCTCTGGAGGCTGCAAGCCCCAGACCCCAAAGGCCAAGAGGAGGGGGAGGAAGAGGAATGGCATTTCCTGCAAAGTAGCTACCTAGCAGACTTGAACCCTGATCCAAATCCAACATCTTAACCACCGCACACCACCTACAGTTTGCATCTGCCTAGGAAATATACATGAAATAGGTTTTCCTCCTTACTGGCAATCCTGGAATGCTTTGCGAGAGTGACTTCTTTTCTGATTTTGGCCTGATCTGGGGTGGATGCATTTAAACCATGGTCAACCAACTGCACATACATGGCTTGTTTTCACTCCAAAATTTTTCACAGAAATGGAATTCAGGGTAACACATAACTGAATAAAGAAGTAAATGGGCCTTTTTCAGACGGTTCGCTCCTGATACAATGGACTACAATCCCCATCGTTACAGGCCAGTAAGGGTGTAGTCCCACATCACTGGTGCTGCTGGCTGGGGACTGATGGGCATTGCTGGAAATCAGGAGTTGGAGTCCAACACGTCAGCTACAGCACCAGGATGGGAAAAAGGGAAATGAACAGAGGAAAATGAACGTGACCGGTGAATTTTTCAACAAAGAAAGAAAATTACAGGTAGTCCTCACTTAAAAATGACCATGATTGGGACCGGAATTTTGGTTGCTAACTGAAGTGGCCTTTAAGCGAATCCAACCTGATTTCACAACCTTTTTTGAGGCAGCCATTAAGCAAATCACCATGGTCATTAAGTGAACCACATGGTCATTAACCAAATCACACAGGTCCCCATCATATGACCGCAGGATGCTGTGACGGTCATAAATGTGAACCGGTTGCCAAGCTCCCAAATCATGATCATGTGACCTCGGGGACGATGCAACTGTCATAACCGGTTGCAAGTTATTTTTTTCCGGCACTGTCATAAGTCCAAACCATCACTAAACAAGTGGCTGTTAAGCGAGGACTATCTGTATAGCTTTTTCTGCAATTCCCCTTCAAAACTACAACTCCCAGAAAACACTGCAAGAGCTCACGCCCCTCTTTTGCCCCGAAGGACGCTGGGAGTTGTGGTTTGTTCCTTCCCTTTCTCCTACCTCCCCCAGCAGCCCGCACTACAGCGCCCAGAATGCTCCGCGCGAATGAAGTTACCTCAGCCTCTTCTCGTTGGGTTGGGCCCGCTCGTAGCGCAGCTCTGCCTCTTTGGGTTCCGGTTCCGGCTGGCGCTCCTGAGCGGGCGGTTTTGGGAGGTAACTGGCCTTAACCTTGCTGGGGACGATCCGCTGCTGCTCCTGCGCCTGCGCGACCGAGGGCAGCACGCGGAGAGGTTTCCTTCTTAGACCGCGGACGCCGCGGCGGCTCCCAACGCTAATCCGACCCGGCATCAAGAGCAGGGGAGTCCACGCACGCCTGCACAGGGCCGCCATCTTGCTTGCGGGCGGAAGTGGGCACAGCTGTGAGAGTTAGAGATAGCCTCGCGAGATTTCGATGCCAAGGTGGCCGATAGTGGCCTCGACCAGAATAAGATAGTTCTGCCTAGCCATAGGGGCAATGATATAGAGTGGCACAGACACAGCCGGAACTTCTGGTTAGAAAGAGCAGCTCCTATTGGCTGTGATTATCTTTGGAAAGAGGGATTTACCGCAGCGACAGGCCGAGCTCCCATGGGAGACGGCTCCCGGCCATGTTCTGCCTGTGACGTCATCACGCGGCGCCAGTCCACAACGCAATAAAATAGCTTAGAATCCAGGAGCCCATTGCCTTCGCGGTTTTTTTTTTTTGAGAGAAGAAAATGAAAGCAAGACGCGCGTTACACTTTGTCTTCAAAGTCGGCGACCGAGCTCAGACCATCCGTTTCTACCGAGAGCTACTGGGCATGCGCGTAAGTGGAGCTGTGGGAGGAGGCTGTGGGCCCTTTGGAAGAGGCCCGAGAAAGCGCGGGGGCCCCCCCTAACCATAAGAGGTGACGTCACTGCTACGCGTGGTCTGAAGCCGAAGACCACGGAGATGAGGTGCCCCTAGAGCGGCCAATGTGCTACGGCAACCTCTTGCACTCAAGCTGCCTTAGGGAGTGTCGTTTGCCTTCGCCAATCGGTCTTTTAAGTTTAAAGATTTAAATTTAAATTATTTTGTATGCACTAAGAAAGACCGTAGCCTCTTGTCCGTATGTACTAATACATCGGCTTTTGGGGATTTAAGTGTAGATTTTATTTGTAATTCCATTTAGCTGCTTTGAGTTCTACAGACTAAGTAGAACTAACTCAAACAACAATGTAAGAAAATGGAACATTGAAAAAAAATGAATCGCTGGAATTCCACTTAGGGCTTCCAGGGACTGAATGTGGGACCTAACATATCTTTAACACCATTCTTAAATACATGGAATATGTTAACAATAAAATGAATGAATTCGAAGCAGAACAGTTAAAACTATAGCATACTTGTAGAAATGGACGAAAAAGAGACTTAATTTGTTTTAAATAGGTGGAAGATGCCTTTTGGGGTAAATTGTTGTGGGGAAAATAGGAGCAGGAAGGAGTATTAGGTATGTTCCCTGCCTTGAGTTACTTATAAAAATAATAAAGGCGGGGAACATGCCTAATACTGGGAAATGCTGGGAGTTGAAGTCCACACATCTTCACGTTGCCAAGGCTGAAAAACAGTGTTGTAGACCTTGCAAGAGGAGAGCTGTGTTAGTCTATGATGGGGGGAAAAATCAAAAGGAATCTGGTTGCCCTTTTCCTGAGTAATAAATTTAATAAAAAGGCAGACGCTTTCATGAGTTGCAGCTCGCTCCACCAGTTGCAGTGCAGTGGCTAGACTAACATAGCATTTAAACTATAGTTTGTTCTTATTTTGTCCACTTCATCGTCCTTTTGGAAGAAGGGTTCCTAATGGTTTTGCGGCAATCGGTCTGGTGGCCCCTTTTCCAAATACCAGATTTGGAAACTTCTGTGAACCGCAGCTCAGTTCATCAAATAAACTGAGCTGTCGCTCGCGCAAACTTATTTATTTAATAAATTCATGTGGCCGCCCACCTCGTATACATGACTCTCAGCAGCTAACAATTAAAACAAAAACCCTGTGCCTTTCAAATTAAAAAATGGCCTTTTAACAGCGTTCGTTGGTTGGAAAAGGGGCTACCAGACCCTTGCTATCAAGCCTCACACAAATTTGGTTGCATCTTTAATTGATGATTAGATTTATAGCCTGCCTTAATTTCTACAGCTCAAGAATGGGGTACCTAATGCCCCTACTCCTATTTTCTCCACAATAACCACCCTGTGAGTTGGGTTGGGCTGAGAGAGCGGGCTTGGCCCAGAGTCACTCAGAGTGCTTTCATACCCAGGAAGGGACTAGAACTCACGGTCTCCTGGTTTCTAGCTCAGCGTCTTCATCGCTGCACGGAACAGGTCTGTGTTTTGTGACGTTAGGGATCAATGCAAAAGGGTACCTCTAAAGCCGGTGTTTCAGATGCTAAAAGATGATAAAACTTGAGAAGCTGATATACAGTATATGTGAAAATTTCTCACACGCACACACATATATAAATAAAAATAACAACCTAGTGGTGTTCCTCAACCTTGGCAACTTTAAGTTGTGTGGACTTCATTTCCCAGAATTCCCCAGCCAGCATGCTGGCTGGGGAATTCTGGGAGTTGAAGTCCATACATCGCCAAGTTGTCGAGGCTGATCTAAAGGAACAAGGAGGCAGCACCTGCATACAAAGAACCTAAACGTTAAAAAGGGTCAAGGATTGAGAAGGGTAACAACGGATGGGTATCCGCAACTGACATCAACGACCAACAAAAATTTAACTAACAACAGTGACAATTCCTAAATGTAAGGAAGTCAGTGTACCCCATGGTATGTGTACATTTACAGCAAAACTACTATAAAATGCTACATCTATAATCCTGAGGCCCTTCCCACTTAGATGCAATCCTTAAATAAGACCTTTTGGTGTTGAGTACTCCTAGGAAGTTAAGATGCATCTGCGGACTTAGATATCTCTAGCTATACCTTTTACCTTCACTGAAAGAACTGGCGTTTCCTTTCCTTGATTTGATGTTGCCACTTTTTAATTTTTTTGTATTGTCATAGTGCTAATTGGTTTTTGGTTTTGTACTGGGGGTGTTGCATATTGTACTTTTTCTATGTGAGCCGCTGGGTGTTGTTTGGACTGCAGCAGGATAGAAATACGTTTTATAAATCAATCGATTTCAAGAAAGACTGCCTGTTGCTTTCTTTGTGCAAGCAACCTGAATACTGACCAGTTTAACGTGGGCTTGAACCAACAGGTCCTAAGGCATGAAGAATTTGAAGAAGGCTGCAAGGCCTCGTGCAATGGGTATGTGGATTTATCACAGGAGCTGTCTGGACTGGAATATTTCCATGCTGTGCTGTCTCAGAGCAAGGAATGTGCAGGGAACGACATAGGTAGCAAGGCAGAACTTGCTTGCTGTCTTCCTTCCACATAGATTTTGTCACCTTATATTTGCAGCCCTCCAGCAATTATGTAATTTTACCTCCTGTATTAGCTTTGGGTTCTCTTAGCTGCTGTACTCTATTTTTATTGGGCTGTTGTTGCACATTGTCAGAAATGGAATTTAGAATGTTTACTGCTTCGTTACAGTTTGACTTGATCTGATTTTTTTAATGCCAATAGATAAGTTGGCAAAGAGTCCGAGAAATACCTTTTATTATGTATCTCAGGTATTGGCTGTGAATCTGTATAGCTACCATACTCTGAGTTTCTATAGAATATTTGCAAACTATGTAAGGCACTAGAGCCAGCAAGAAAAACAGCTTTAATCAGGGAAGGGACTGGATGAGGAAATGAGCCCTATCTATCTATCTATCTATCTATCTATCTATCTATCTATCTATCTATCGGAGCTAGGAAGTTGTGTGGGAAGCTAAAAGGAATAAAAAAAAATCTGTCCCGTTTCAGGATAAAGAAAAAACTGGCTCATTTCAGTATTCTTTGGTTAGGAGTGGCTCTTCAGAATCTCAGAGTTATGTTTGTTCTCACCCTAATCTTAACAAAAAGATGCTATGGAACGAATTTGAGACTTTTACCATACAAAGGAAGGCTCTTTATTCATTGTCACTAAACCAACCATCCCATTGACCTGAGTAAGGACAGAAAGGGAAAGGAGAATAATGGAGATGTTTTTCTGTGATGCTGTTCCTGTAAACAAACTAAAGTGGATATGTTTCTAGCCCCTATGATGGCAAATGGAGTAAAACTATGGTGGGCTATGGTCCGGAGGATGATCACTTCGTTGCAGAGCTAACTTACAATTATGGTGTGGGGAGTTACCACCTTGGCAATGATTTTCTGGTAAGCCTCATTCCCAGTATTGCTTTGTGATAGGTTTGACTCCATAATGTGGAATTTGAACAAAAAGGAGCACGACGGATAGTATGAAGAAATTCCTTCCTTTATTTTTTTTTCCCCTTGTGGTTCAAATTCCAAGGGTTGTATGTTAACGTCTAATAAACGGAGGCTACTTGTGCCTGATGAGTCCCACTACGGGATGAAACTGGTTATACAGGTAGACCTTGCTTACTGACTGCCTTGTGCAGCAAGCATTTGAAGTATGACAGTGCTGAAAAATAACTCTGCGACCAAGGCGGGCATTTACAACCTTTGCAACTCTGTCTCTCTCTTTCTCTCGGTGTCGTGTGTTCACTATTACAGTCAGTTACTACAAGTTGTCCTTGCCTGACCCAGTCCCTACCCCCCTCACCACCACAGAGAGATTGCTTAAACAAGCATCTCTTCCTGAGCTGCTTTCCCCAAAAGGTGCTAGCTGCAAGTTAACAAGCTGGGCTCTGTGACCTTAACTGGCAGCTGCTGCCTGAAATTGACAAGACTCTAATCAGTTTCACCCTAAAGGCTTTTGTTTACCTCCTAGGGGGCTGGTGTTGCTAGGCATGCCTTTCCATGTGCATTCCCCATTGTGCACTTGCTTACTCTCTTGCAATCCCTTCCTCTCCAATGAAAATAAACATGAACATTAATTCCTTTCTTGCTAATTATCCCAGCGTCAGGGTAAGCATTCCAAAGGACGGGGAAGTGGGGAAAAAGGAAAGCTTAAGTAAAATTGTTAGCACAGATGCAGTCACCTGATTTTCCACTTAGTGACCAAGTTGCTGGTCCCAGTTGTCACAAAACAAGGACCATCTGCATAGTGCCTCCTCGTGCTCAGTTGCAAATACAATGTGTGAGTCAAAGGGGAAAGGCGCTTCTGTATCTCCATGTACTATTGTGATTATTATACCTGTATTTTTTTTCCCTGGCTATATCAGGGGATGACTGTGACATCTAGCCAGGCTGTGCACAATGCCAGAAAACTGCAGTGGCCACTGAAGGAGATCTCAGCAGGTGTCTATGAAACAGAAGCCCCAGGAGGATATAAGTTCTTCCTGGAAGACAAAGAGCAACCCAAAGAAGGTAAGGAGCAGATAGAACAATGAGGCTGCAGGCACCTCGCTTGCGCATCTGATGATGCTCTGTGGCCTAGATTCAGGGAAAATGATAGGCCGGTCATGAGAAAGTCCGTGAGAGCAAATCAGAAGGTGAGGGGAAAGGGTGGGGTCGACTGCTAGTCAGGATGTGCTTTGTTGCTGTGGGAAGGCCTCTCGTTGAGCCATGCAGGAGTCAGAACGTGGCAGAGTGAGTCTCTGGTCCATTCCAATGAATGGGCAAGTGGCCCCCAGCTCTCCTTACCCTCCCCCACCAAACTCTGCCCTCAAGCCCATCCTACGTTGGTGTTATCCTCCAGATCCGGTGCTCAAGGTGACTCTGGCTGTGTCCAGCCTGCCGAAATCCGTGGATTACTGGTCCAAGTTGCTGGGCATGAAAGTGTTTGAGAAGGACGAAGGCAAGCAGAAAGCTCTGCTTGGCTACGCCAACAACCAGGTGAGGCTGACGTTCTCAGAGGCTGTGTTGCACCTTGCAAGCTGTATCGTGGCTTAGCTTGAGGAGGACTGGGGCACACAAGTTGTGAAGAGAACGGCTGGGTTAGCTGAAACACAATCTATCCAACTGCTCTAGCCTAGCTAGCGTGTTGTGTGAATTCAGGCTGAGAGAGGTTCCATGCGGCTTCCGGATTATGCATGTCAGAAAGGGTTCTTTAGGTTTGCTTTTAGTCACTACCTTGGTGTAGACCAAGGCAGGAAGCTGCTCTCTCTCTGGATGAAGCTCCAATCAAGCAAACTGCCTTTTAGCCAAGCACAGGGATATCCACAGCATATGGTTAGAAAAAGTCAAGGTGGCAGCCATGATGCTGCAATCAAAGCTCCACCTGTTTTTTATGGGCATTGGGCACTTATGTGTGTTTTATGTGCAACTGTGATAGAATGTGAGGGTGACCTTGGAAGATGGAGGGAAGAGATGCCGCTTAGGAAATGATCAGATAAAAGAGAAAGGAGCCTGCGGCAGAGTATCGGCTGGAGAAAGAAACTTAGGGCCCGCCCTAATCACTCTGGCAGTAAATAGAGAGGGCGGGAGATCTGTACTTCAGACTTGCAAGATTCTGTCCATGTAGCCTTACAATAAAGTAGAATTAGCTCATCTCGTCGTGTTTCCTGTCTGGTTTACCTGGGGGGGCTGACATCACTCTTGCAAGTCTGAAGTACAAATCTCCCACCCTTCGACTTACTGCCAGAGATTAGGGCGGGCCCTTTCTAACTTTCTTTCTCTGGCCGTTACTCTGTTGTGGGCTCCTTTCTCTTTTATCCAATCATTCCCTAGCCAGCGTCTCTTCTCCCTGTCTTCCAAGGCCACCCTCACATTCCATCACATCAGCACACCTAAAGAACAGGCAAAGCCTCAATCACAGCATCGCAGCCATCACCTTGACTTTTAGGACCACACCTTGAGGACCACCCCTGACCAAGCGTGTTGTTGTGTGAACTTAGCCAAGACCCGGATTCACCTTGCACCATCGCTTGTTGTTTTACTGAATACACTAAAATCAGTTGGGATCAGCAGCATGTTGCGTCAAAATCAAATTGCACACGGTCAGGAAGAAAGCCCTCTCTGCACCTCTTTGTCAGGTGCCTTTATGGACAGGAGGGAGGATGATGCTTAGTCCAGCCCATTCACACAGCGAATGTAATGCAGCGTCTTTGCGTGCAGAAAGCCTCAGGTCCACCTCCTAGGGAAACACTCAGTTAACAGATGGTGGAAAAAGACCTCGCCCTTTAAGGCCATCGGAGAGCTGCTTTCGATCAGAAGGCAGACTAGATTGAGACTGTAGACGTCCACCAAAATTTACAAGGAAGTTTTTGCATCCTGTCCCAGATTGGGAGCTGCATGAAAACTGACTGGCGTCATTTTGTGTGGCTTTTTTGCAAACCCGGCTGTTTCCCCCCCCCCTTTTAGTGTAAACTGGAGCTGCAGGGCATTGGCCGTGCGGTGGACCACAGTACAGCCTTTGGACGAATTGCCTTCTCTTGCCCGAAGGAAGAGGTGAGACCCCTGGGCGGGGGGCATGCCCCAAGCCCGGTGCACAATTTAGCTGGCTGTGGTGGATTTAGAGTGGGAGGGAGGGTCCATTTTATCTTGGAACGCCAGCTATAGACGGAAGCCTCCAAGATTAACTAAAGCATTTCGTCTCCAGCAAAGGCCATCCGCAAGTAAAAAAATCAAGATAGTGGCTGTGACTCTGTGATTGGAGCCCCTGCCTGTTTTACATCACACTCAGGCGCCGTGGCTTTTCAGCTTTAGATTGGCTCGAAACTGTAGATTCTATAGCCATGGTTAACTGAGTGTCATTGAATCAGGCCCAAGCTGTGATGACTGTATAGACCAGTGTTTCTCAACCTGGGCAACTTTTAAGCTGTGTGGACTTCAACTCCCAGAATTCCCCCAGCCAGCCATGGCTGGCTGGGGGAATTCTGGGAGTTGAAGTCCACACAGCATAAAAGTTGCCCAGGTTGAGAAACACTGGTATAGACAAATGCCCACATCTCAATGGGGCATGGGAAGCAGATCTAATGCCATATCCTGCACCCCTTTAATCTAGACTCGATTCCATCAACAATGCAACTTTACATTGGCCAGGACAAAATAGCACAATTTTTCCATTGGTGAGCCTAGCTGGAATTGGAGAAGATGTATATGCATTTTGTAATGGATTTTTTAGGGGGGAAAATCACAAGGAAACCAATGGAAAAACATGTATAATGTTCCATGTCTGGGAACATGTCTCAGTCCATCACTGAAGAAACAGCAGGAAAAGGGTCATTTTGCTTCGTAAGATTTCCATTGTCTTATTGACCATTTGCTCAGGGAAGTTTTGTCATCTGAAATGAGGATTTTGAGGTTTGGCATTATCTGTCATGCTGTTTCCCAATTTTCTCGGAGACTGCTTTGGAATCTATGAAGATAAATGTTTAAAACCTTTCCTGAAATGCTTTCTGCCATAAAATCCTTTGTTACTTGTGAGAATCATGGCAGGAGGTGAAAACCTCATTGGGAAGTTTATCACCTTTTCTTCAATGATGTCTAATGCAGGCGCACATTTCTCAACAAAGCAGGCCATGTGAAATGCAAAAAAGTTTCCCCCTTCCTTTTCCTTGCCCGGATTTCATTAGGAATCCATCAGGAAACGCATTTTGCAATTTTGGGGGGGGGTTGGGTTGGCATCAGTTATGTTTATAGTACAAAGCTGGCCTGAGGAAGGGGTTGAGGATTATAAGAAACTAGGCAACCCATGACCTGTTGGGTCATCCTTTCAGAGATATTTCCTTACCAGATGCCTCAGTGCCTTCAACAATGGCACAGCTTCTAATGTACTGGGAAAATTCTTAAAAATTCAGGGGGAGATGTACCTGCCTTGAAAGTAGCCCATGTTGAACGGTACAGCTCAGTCAAACAGCAGGAGCTAACCACAGGAAATGTTTTATGACATGTCGTATTATGTCATAAAATGCTTTATGGTAATTTTTAGGTTGTGTTTTATAGACTTTGCCAAATTTCTATTCCACAGGAGTCATTGAGTCCTCTATTTTGGACATATTCTGTAAGTTAGCCCATTTGAGGTAGCTTGGCTCAAAAACTGTTGCCCTGGGACGCACTGTTTTGCCCAGTTAAAGGTTACAAAGCATCAAACAGACAGGAGAGTTTTGGTAGTATATAGACAGATGTTTTTAAAATACTTTCCCAGGAGGGGAGGGTGGTTCTTTGCAGCAGATGACAGTGCACATCTTCTATTTGGCCTTCTCTCTCACCTCCCACCCCTTTTTTTCCCTCTTCCTGCTTGGATCCTATTTCTCGCATTTGCCAAGTTACCTCATATTGAAGCCTTAATGACAAAGGAGAAGCAGAAGATTTTGACGCCACTTGTGAGCCTGGACACACCCGGCAAGGCAACAGTGCAAGTTGTTATCTTGGCCGATCCTGTGAGTGCCCTTTACAAATGACCCTCTTATGCGTAAACCAGAATCTTACTGGGTTGCGAGCAGAGCTCCGTTTTTTCCCAGTCCCCGTCTTTCAGGGACAGGCTGCCCCTGAACATGTGAAGGCCCCATGAAGTAATTATGGCTCAGACCCCGGGTGGCAGACGGCATTCTCCCCCAATTTGGTTACTTCTTCGAGAGAGATTTTAGGGTCCGCGACACGTTTTGTGGAAGTGAATTCCATTAAGGAGAGGTTGTGTGTGTGTGTCCTGGGCCAGCTGACCATCCATTCTGCTGGCTAACTCAGGAGTCCAGTGCAAAGCCAGAAACGTCTCTCTCTGCAGCTTCAGGATTTTAAAAATTGCATTAATCGTAAAGCTAGCCCTAGTATGGGTAGAATCATGGAACTGGCGGGGTTGTGGGAGATCATCTAGTCCAACCCCCTTGTTCCGTGCTGGAGTCCCGTAATTTGAGCCTTGCCTGGTTAGGTTTTTGGCCTCTGACTGAAAAATGCCTGCCAAGAGGAAGCCCATCGCTCCCTCTGGGGAGCTGCTGCCGGGGCTGAATCGCCCTTCGTGCGGCGACGTTCTTCTTGATCTTCCACTGAGTCTCTTTCTGGAATTTCTGATAATTGAATCTCTTGCTAACCTTCGCGCTCTTTTGTGCCAGAATCATGGCGATATTAAAGAACTCTCTGGGCCTTTAGGCTTTGCCTAAAGATGTTCTAGAGAAGAGAACTGGATCCTTACACATGTACACAGCCTTCACTTTTCCAAAAAAATGAAAGGAGGGATAAAAATTGAATGAATCAATCTGCCCTCACTCTTCTGGACGTGCCCCAGATCTGTGCCTGACTCTTCCTTCCTTGCCCCCACCCCCCCACAAATAGCCTGAGATGAAAATTCCTTGTTTTCTTCCAAGTTCGGGATAGTCGCAAAGACCTATACAGGTAGTCCTCGACTTACGACTGTTCGTTTAATGACAGTCTGAAGTTACAATGGAATGGGTGCCTTATGGCCTGTAAAGCACTTCTGAGCATCGCAAAACATCGCGTGCACACCCCCATGGTCACATGATCGCATTTCAGGTGCTTGGCAACTGGGTCACATTTACGACCCGTTGCAGCGTCCTGCGGTCACGTGGTCGCATTTTGTGACGTTTTTGCTGTTTTCCGGCAAAAAATGCCCATTGGGGAAGCTGGATTCGCTTAACAACTGCCGTAAAAATGGTCATAAAATCAGAGTCCGGTCACATGACTCGACTTACGACCGCAACGACTTATGATGGAAATTCTGGACCCAATTGTGGTCTAAGTCAAAGACTACCTGTATACGCAAAACAAATTTGTAATGATCATCTGCTCTGCTTCTTGTTGGGTAACAACTACGCTGCCCAATGGCAGCCGCCTCCTTTGGGATTGCTTTCACCTCCCTCTTCAATTTCACGTAGGACGGCCATGAAATATGCTTCGTTGGGGACGAGGCCTTCCGGGAACTTTCCAAGGTGGACCCAAATGGCGAGAAGGTCTTGGATGGGGTGAGTTGGTGTCTCCCCTTCAATGTTTCTAATAAACTCAGATCTCCAGAAGAGAGCAGGGATTGTTGTGACTTCCTGGAAGGAACCTGGAAACACTAAGCTTCTAACTATGCCGAAACATCCTAGTTTTCTAACAGCTCCCAGGCTCTGTGCAAAGATGGTAACGCCGAGACGGTTAAACCAGCTAATTCTTGAATCCTCAGCCCGGGCAGTGGCTCTTTCGACATCCAGAATCTCAGCATCCGGTAAACAGATATAAATTTTGCCCTGTGAGATCTATAAACCTGGGCAAAAATCAGGAATTGTGATTGTACAGGTCCTTACTTAACAGCCATAATAGGGACCAGAAAATTGGTTGTTAAGCGGTGTGGTTGTTAAGTGACCCACCCAGTGACCGGACCCAATTTTATGACTATTTTTGCAATGGACATTAAGCAAATCACCGTGGTCGTTAAGCAAGTCCAGCTTCCCCAATGGACGTTTTTTGCTGGAAACCGGCAGAAAAGGTTGCAAATTGCGATCACGTGACCGCAGGACGCCGCAACTGGTTGTAAATGTGAGCTGGCTGCCAAGGGCCCAAAATGTGATCATATGACTGCAGGGGGGTGGTGCGATGGTTCACAACAGCCACGTGAGTACAGGCTGAAAAGCACTTTTTCTGAAGCCATCATAACTTCGGGCCTTTGTTAAACAAACGGTTGTTAAGCAAGGACTACCTGTACATTACTGTCAAAACTCTCTAAACCAGTGTTTCTCAGCTGTGGCCACTTTGAGATGCCTGGACTTCAACTCCCAGAATTCCCCTGGCTGGGGAATTCTGGGAGTTGAAGTCCAGGCATCTCAAAGTGGCCACAGCTGAGAAACACTGCTCTGCACTAATTCCATCCAAACTCAATCTCTTTGGGCTCGGTTGTATTCATCGACTGACCTGCTCTTCTCTAGAATCCGGCTTGGCCATCATCCAACCGTTTTTTCCTTTTTCTTCCACACAGGCAATGGCGGCCGATAAAAGCCACGAGTGGTTTGCCGAACACAACCTTGCCAAGCCTTCGGCGTAACTCACAGGGATCTGCTGACGCTCGGTTCCCACTGGCCTGGCAAGCAGGAAGAGTAGATCCCACCTTCATGGTATTGCCTGATTCCTTTCTTTTCGGTGCTTGCTTCCTGTCTCCTCCTGGACTTCTTCTGCCTCTTCTGGGTCCTGCGGCATTTCGCATTGGGGGTCCGTGCGTGTTCCAGCTAACGCAACACGGGCCCCCCACCAGACCCGATTGTGGCTACGTCTCTCGGCTTGCTGGCGTTTTGCATGCTTCCTTTTTGCATTCAGCCGAGAAGGCCCCAGATTGTTGAACCATGGCCAGGAAATTACCCAAACTGGCTGCAGTTGAGACCTCGACCTGCCCAGGCCTGCATGTTAGAACGGAGGTTCTTTTTCCAGACCCTTGATAATTCCAGCAAATCTACATTCCACTTGGCTAAATGTAGCTTGAACTTTGAGTGGGCAGACAATGCCACATTTCGGGGGGTGGGGGGCATTGATTCAATGTGGCATATCCCCAGCCTGACTGTAAAGAGGGCAGGGCCTTGATTGCACGGTTACAGCTGCCATCATGACTTTTTTGACCCCCATGCCCATCTCAGCCTTTTCTTTCTCCCCCACCCTCCCCCAAGCATTAGTACGTGTTCCATCAAACTCAAGATTTACAAACAATACAGCTAGCTCAAAGAAGACACACACACACACACACTAAACCTGATTTAGAGGCCAGCTGGGGACGAAAAACTGCTGCTGAGAATTGCACTGCTTGTCAAATGTGAGATCTGTGGAATAAAAATACCCTATAAAAAGAGTTTTGATACGTCTGTCTCTTTCAGGGTATGGTGGTTCCTGCAAAAACTGGAATCCTGGGTATAGGCAGTAAACTTGCATGTCATCCCAGCCAGTCAGGTATACCGTAATTACTTATATATTCACTTAAGACCTATACTAGATTGTTACAGGTAGTCCTTGCTTAACAACCATTTGTTTAGTGATGGTTTGGATTCGCGACTGGTCCTCACACTTCCGACCATCACAGCATCCCAGCACTCACGTGATTGCCATTTGGGCACTTGGCACCTGGTTGGCATTTATGACTGTCACAGCATCCTATGGTCACATGATTGCCATTTTCGACCTCCCCGGCTGGCTTTTGGCAAGCAAAATCCATGGGGGACCATGTATTTCGCTTAACAACTACGTGTTTTGTGGAGTCCTTGGTGCTCTCTGAGCCTTGTTGTTTTCTTGAACTTGAAGTGGCACTGAAGACGTTGCCTAGCCTGGCAATGAAACGTCTGCAAGAAAACAACAAGGCTCAGAGAGCGCCCAGGACGTGACAGTTCAACCCTGAGCTACAAATATTTGCTTCAATTGGAACTATGTGGTTTGCTTAATGCCTGCAGTGATTTGCTTAACGACCACCACCAAGGTCATAAAATCTGGTTGGATTTGCTTAATGACCGCTTTGCTTAGCAACCAAAATTCTGGTCCAATTTTGGTCATTAAGCGAGGACCACCTGTACAATTTTGGAAGGGACACTTGAGGCCATCTAGTACAACCCCCTATTGAGTGCTAGAATCCAAGTTAAAGCTTTCCTGAGAGATGGCTGTCCATCCTCTCCTGGACAGTGAAGGGAACCCACCACCTCTGTGCACCACTGGCTTCCCTTTTGAACAGCTTTTCCTCTTAGGAAATTTTTTTTAACATTCACTTGGAATCTGTCTTCCTGTAACTTAAATCTATTATTTCATGATCTGCGGTCTGAAACAAGAAAAAAATGGATCTTGACCTCCATCCCTAGGACATCCTTTCAGGTATCTGATTAAGGCTGTAAGGTACATCCCTTGTCTTTTTTCAGCGCTGCTCATGCTTAGCTCCAATCGCTCTGCAAACCACAGCACTTAATTTCTAGTCCTCTGATCATTTTTTCATTGCCCTTTTCTGACCCTGTTCCAATTTACCTGACCTTGGTAATATCACAGAGTGATTAAGCTGGGCAGTAAAAGGAAGGGCTTATGCCTCAATTTTTTATGCAAAGAAAAGTGTTTACAGGGACAGGCTGGCTTCAAATCCAGGATGGGAGTTTTGGCACTGCTAGCAAAATCTTACGCTCTGCCACTTTTTCAGAATGTTAACAGTTAAGATGCAGCCTGGCTGGTCAGATGGATCTGAAAAGATTATTTAGCTCTAATTCTCTGCACTTAAAAAGCTAGCATACCCCACTGGGGGAAGGGACCATATTTCAAAAGGTCAGGGGTTTAATCTTACCCTCTAATTTTAAAAAGACCAAGTTGGAGAGGGAAAAGCGTCCCCACTCGCTTTTGCCCCTGCAGAACTTCTAACAGACAAGTGTTAGCTAAAAAGACCAAGACAGACAATTCAAACATTGCACTACATCATTTTTACCCATGGTTTGCCAAATGCATCCCAGTGGCCTGCTTTACATACACTGAACTGCGATTCATGGTTTACCATCATTAGAATGTGCTTACTATGACTTTAGCCCAGACTTTCTCAACCTTTTGACCCTGGAGGAACCCCTGAAATATTTTCCAGGCCTCGGGGAACCCCTGCACATCCAGGCTCAAATAGAGGCCGGAAGTTACAAAATTATGATATTCGTTTCATGGGTAGGCCTGTCCAGAGGCATCAACAGTGTTCTTAAACTCAAAATAAGGAATGAAACTTACCTCTTTAATGTGAAGTTGCCTGAATTGGAAATAATTTTTTAAATAAATCGTGATCTCCCAGGGATCCCCTGGTGGCCTCTCGCGGAACCCGAGGGTGCCACGGAACCCTGGTTGAGAAGCCCTGCTTTAGCCCCTTTGAGGTCACCCAAACTAGGTCTGTTTCCTCTGTTTTCAGCATGGGGTGTTCAGGCCTGAAGCTTCCCCTCTGCATCTTGATGTAGTACAGTCCCATACCAGCAAGGCTAACCCTTACAACCAGCGTTTCTCAGCCTTAGTGTCATGTTCATCGTTTCAATGTGTTTGTACATCGTAACGGTTCGCATGCCAGAGTGTTGATGCGCGTTCCTGGCTGGGAGGGTACTGCTGATAAACCTTGTACTGAGACTGAGAGCTGTGTCTGTCTGTGCCAGGGAGGAATGTGTTTCCGTTATCTTTTTAATGTCAAGGTCTTTTTGCCCGTTGATCAGCAGAGCTCGTTAGGAGCACCTGGGAATGTGGGGTTGTGATGAATGAAGGGGTGGGTGGGACGATGTTTGGAACGGGGCTATTTAGTTTGACTTTAGGCACGGTTTTCTCATTCTCAGCTTTCTTTCTGTTTGCACTCTATTCTAAATAAAATCAGAACTTAAACTTTGATTTTGAGTCCGAGCATTTTATTTGGGTTCAGGCAATCATTACACTTAGCCATTTTAAGACGGGTGGACTTCAACTCCCAGAATTCCCCAGCCAGCCTTGCTGGCTGGGGAGTTCTGGGAGTTGAAGTCCACCCGTCTTAAAATAGCTAAGACTGAGAAACGTTGTTTACAACAAAGCCAAAAATCTGGATGCATCAAGGGGCTGCTTAGCTACTTCATCTGCCCTTTATTAACGCTGCCGCAGCAGGAATGGGAAAAACAAGAAAAGCAGCTGGCGTCCGAGTTCAGCGCTGGACGGCTCCTGCCACAACATGGGGCACTTCTTTTCATTCCTGTCTCTCCGCTCTGGCAAGCTACTTCTTCATGGCTCTCTCCTTACGGTTCCCCCAGGGTGCCACTCTTTCAGCTGTGCCATTCTCCCCGGAGGCCACTGACCCCCAACTCTCTGCGGTCACCAATTTTAAAGGCCAAACCGCACCTTTCCTAACCTGGGGTGGTCGCCCTCACTTGTTTGACCACTGCAGAGGTTTTTTCAAACTCAGCCGGTGGCACGTCGACATCAGCGCCCCTTCCTTCAGGCCTGTGCAGAGCGACTGGCGGCAGATCAAGCGGGTGTCCGATTTGTAAGGGCTGTCCCTGGAGGTCCATCCGCCGCACACCGGAGGGGAGAGAGAAGGAGAGTCATGTTAGGTGGCAGAAGACTTTGAAACTTAAGCTGTGCCCCCCCCTCTTTTTTTGGCCTTCGAGTCGGCGTGTTTTTTCAATAATTTTTATATTAGAATCTAAGAATGCAAAAATAAAAAAACGAATGCAAACTAAAAATAGATAGAAAATAAAAAAAAAGACAGAAGAAAGAAAAAAATATATATATGAGAGTCGTCGTATGCGAGATGGGCGGGAGGGAAATTTGACAAATAAATAAATAAATGACCCCACACAGACACCAGTGTTTCTCAACCTGGGCAACTTTAAGATATGTGGACTTCAACTCCCAGAATTCCCCAGCCAGCCATGCTGGTTAGAGAATTCTGGGAGTTGAAGTCCACATACGTTAACGTTGCCCAGGTTGAGAACCACTGCTCTAGAGAAGTATAAACAATTTCAGTAACTTGAAACCTTCTCTAGTCTTTCAAGAAACAAAAAAAGTAAATCTTTTCTTCCCTCCTCTCAACCCTTATCGATAAATAAATTATAAAAACTCGTCATTCAATCCTCATCTGCAAAAGTCTATTAAGAGCTACCAGAAGTAATAACGTATGTATTTTAAGCTTAATTTTAAAAAAAGAAAACCATTTTATAATCCAATTTATCACTTTCTCTAAACAATAAAGCAAAAGAAATCTCTCCCCATTTATAAACAGATCCTTAAAACCTCATCATTCAGTCCTGGTCACAAAGAAATCCTGTTAATAGCTCCCCAAAATCACAGCATATATTTAACCCCGGTCAAATAAGTTCACCGTAGATCTTCTGTTTACTTGAATAAGAGATACGATAAGAGCGGGCCTTTGAGTCAGTGTTGACTCCTGGTGACTGCCTGGCCAGATCCCAAGTCTGTGACTTTTTTTTTGGCAAGATTTCAGAAGTGGTTTGTCCTTGCGTCCTTCCTAGGGCTGAGAGAGAAGGACTGGCCCAAGGTCCCCCAGCTGGCTTCATGCCTGAGGCGGGATTAGAACTCAGGTCTCCCAGTTTCTGTCTTGATGCCTTAACCATGATACCAAACTGGCTCTCAAGCCGCAAGCAGGATGCCTGTTAAACCCTGGTCTAGCCCCTTTGGGAGATCCAATCTGAAGCAATGTACTGTACCACATGCTGACAGCTCTTTCCTGCATCTGGAATGCATCACCCGCGTGCGTTATAAGAAGCTACAGCACTGGGGATGGAATAGGAAGTCTTCAGAAGCTAAACTTCGAATTATACTCATATTCGGAAGCCACCTTCTGTTTCTATTTTCTATGTTCACTTTTATAGTTTTTGTTCTTTTTCTTTTAGTTCTGTCTCCTATCTTTACTGTACTCTCTGCTTGGTATTTTTAACTATACTTGGAGATGTAATATCATAAAATTCTTATTAAAAAAAAAGCTAAACTTCGATTGGGCCAATCGCAGCTGCGGAAAATCTGGCCAGCCCAGATGAGTTCTTAAACCCTGAAAAGCTGCCGGTTGTTACAACAACTTTGTGCCACTGCCAGCCACCCTCACGGCCCTAGGAAGGAGGCAATGGCACACCACTTCCGAAAAAAGAAAAAAAAAAACCCTTGCCGGGAAAACTGCAGGGAGTTTTTTTGCGGTCGCCCGGAGTCCCAGAACGGCCTTGGGGGCACCGTCAGCCAAGAACCCGCCGCCGTCCTGCGCGCACCGGAGCGCCACCGCCACCCTCCTCTTTGCGCGCGGGGAGGGAGCGGCCCCGGGGCGCCCTCGCCCTCCTCTTTGCGGGGCCGGGCAGGCTCTCCGCTCCGCGCCGGCGCGCGATCCGGGAGCGTTACCAGCACGTGTAGGCGGGCAGGGGGGCCGCGCGGCCGCCGCGCGTCGTGTTTCGCAGGAGCCGGCAGAGGTAGCTCTTCCGACGGTCCTTGGCCTTGCGCAGCCCCGTCTCGCTGGCTGGGCGGCGCCGGAGGAGGGAGGCGGAGCGGCCGGGCCGGGCCGAGGGCTGGGGAGCGCGGCGGCGGCGCTCGGCTGCGGGCTCCGGTCCCCGAGCGCGCTTTGTGTCGCGCGCCCTGAGCGCACAATGGCCCAGCTCCCCGCCGCCGCCGCGCCGGCCCCCGGCCGCCTCTCGGAGCCCGCAGGCGGCAGGCGGCGGCCGCGCAGCCCGGACCTCGGCCATGCCTCCTTCCCCTCGCCGGCAGGAGCCGCGCTGGGAGGCGACCCGGCGGCAGCCATGGACATAGGTGGGTGGCTGAGCCCAGGCGGGCGCCCTGGCCGCCTCCCCTCCCCTCCCCTCCCCTCCCCGGGAGCGCGGGGCGCCGCGCCCCGCTCTCCTCCTCCCAACAGCCCTGCGGGGTAGGCCGGCAAGGTAGCCCTGCAAGGTAGGCGCCGCCGCCGCCTCCCTGGCGCCTTCCTGATTTTGGCACCAGGGTCTGTTCGTTCCGGAACAAGGGCCGGGTGGCCTTTGCCGCGGCGTGCTCGCCCCTCGGGTTCGCCTGATCCTGGGCCCCGGGGGGTGGCGGGTGGGGGGGTCCGCCCAGGCCAGGCTCCAACGGAGCCGTGCGAACGCGGCCCGCGCCACGTGTAGGCTTCGCCCAGCGCGCCCAACCACCATCCGGTTGGGCGGAGTCGGGTTGAGCGCGGCGCGCGCGCGCGACTTTGTGGTTTGCAGCCCGCGGGTGGTGGGTTAATGCAGCGGGGTTGCCTTCGTGGCTTGTCCAACAAGCCATGATGAAAGAAACGGGCTTTCCGCGATAAAGGCACCCAGTACAATTTGCAAACGGCGGACTCCTGCTTTGCTCCGCCCTCGTGGTACTTTTTGGTGGCCTTGGACAAGCAGCTGGTTTCCTCGGGGTCTCTTTTCCTCCTGAATGTATTAATACAGGGTTCCTCCACCTTGGCAACTCTAAGCTGTGCGGACTTCAACTCCCAGAATTAGGGTTGCCAAGGTGGAGGAACCCTGTATTAATATATTTATCACAGTGCTTGTATACTGCCAGACTCCGGGTGATTCACAGCATACAATTACAATCCAACACCATAAAATCACAAAATCTCCTAACAAGGTCAAAAAGTGATCTGCTAATAATACTGCCAACTGCTTTGTTCCTTTCCATATACTGTATTTGGTTAGTAAATTAAACTCCCAAGTTTACTCACCAAAACATTTTTTTTTATTCCTTTCCTGCAGGAGAGCAGAGTAGAAGCTGTCCCTATCTCTGGATATGTGCCAGCATAGAGAAATCCCCACATACAGCTATAATTAGATAACATGCAAAATACTTTGAATATGTAAATGCACTATAGATGGATTATACATAATTGCAATTAAAAGCTGAAGGCTTCAGAGGGTGAAGCCCATCCGTCTCCAAAGGAGCAAAAATTCCACATTTGCTTTGATAAAGCCTTGTGTTTGTTTTAAACGGCTCTAGGTAAAAGATATAGCTTAACCACGTCACAATATTTTGTTAAATTTGCAGTACACATTGGAAAGCAAAGCGATTTACCCTGCAGAGCAAAAGAAATTTGCAGGGGGGAAATTCCTATTGAACACAATGGGATTGGATTTCTGAGTTATTTACTGTATTTAGCAGATTTATATCACCGCCCATCCCACAGAACATGTTTCACAGAGGCGTACAAATGTAACAAAACCATAAAACAGTCAAACATAAAAAAACATTAAAAACCCAAGTATTTATTTAATACTTACTTCCAAAAGTTAATAGGAAAAGGATGGGCATTTGTTAACAGTTTTGTTAGAGAATGTTTTAGGAATATTCTCAGGGAAATAGTACACAGTTTTAATTGTGTCAGCCACCCAGAGTCGCATAGGTTAGATGGGCGGCTGTATAAATTCAACAAATAAATAAAATAAAAGGTCATACTCCTGTATTCTTACAATTCACTGGCTTTGTGAGGTTTATGAACTTACTCAGTTTAGTGGTTTATTCACTAAACTATGATTAAGCGCAGTGTGGCTTAGCAAGTCATGTGCGAGCCTGGCAAATGGTCTGGATGCGTCCTATTCATACTTAACTGTAACTCTTATGTTTTCCATTCAAAAGGTCCCTGTCATCTCCAGATAGAAGGGCAGGGTGGGAGGCCAAGATTTTTCATTTCCTGAGATCTCAAGGCCATTTGAAGAGAACATCCTGGGCTGACTATGCTGTAATGGTAAGTGGGGATGACCTTGGGAGACCAGGGGAAGAGACGCTGCCTAGGGAACAATCGGATAAGAGAGGACGTAGTCCACAGCTGCATAACGGGTGAAGAAAGAGGCTCAGGAGGGATCCTCTTTAGCGTCTTGGAGTGTGAAGGAGAAGGTGGGAGAACTGAACTTTCAGACTTGCAAGATCCTCTCAATGTAGCCTTACAATAAAATAGAATTAGCTCACCTGGGCGTGTTCCCTGTCTGGTCCACCTGGGAAGGCTGCCGTCGATCTTGCAAGTCTTTTGATAGGTTAGGGAAGTTCCTTTCTGAGTTTCTTTCTCCACCCATTATGCAGCTGCGGGCTATGTCCTCTCTTATCTAGTCGTTCCCTAGGCAGCATCTCTTGGCCCCGTCTCCCCAGGTCATTCCCACATGTCATTTCATGGGCTCGCTCTTCACTGGTTTCCACGTGTCTTCCGTTGTTCGAAACAGGGCCGGTGACCATCTGCGGTGAAGTGACCATCTTGCACGGTGGATTTCTGCTGGCATCCAGGCTGTGCCATCCCAAGCCGTTATCAGAACTGGCCAAGTCGGACTGGTCCCTGGTGGGGAAGCCGATCCTGGATGCCCTGCAGGAGATCTGTACATCGTATTCTTCGTACCCACCCCAGCCCAATGCCTGGAAGAAGAAGGCAGCCGTCGTCCTCTGGTCCAAAATCCTCCTCTCTGGTGTCTCGTCCAACGAAAGGTGGAAGGACGATGCTTTCTTCTCGGTGAGCAACATGATCCCTGAGATCAACCGTACCGTCCTCTTCGAGCTGTTCAAGGCCGTGAACGCGCCCCGGCTTTTCACCCAGCTGCTTTTGGTGCTGCCGGATCACGTTTGCCAAAAGGAGCTTGAGCTGTTGGTAGAGTACGTGGCTAAGGGGACATCTCCAGCCGACGCGTCTTTCTTCCTAGATGTTTGGTGGGAGATTATGAAGCACAAAGAAGGTGAAGAAGATCGGCTGACTTTGCTGTTCCAAAGTGTGTCCTACCAGCACTTTTTGGAGTCAGATGACCTGGGCCAACCGCCGAAGAGATTCAAAAGCAGTTCTTCTTCTCTGCCCGAGGCCTCGGCCATCCCCGTCGTCCTCCCGATCTTGACCGAAGGGCTGAGACTGATCAAAGACAGCCTTGGCTCGGCCAGGATGAAGTGTTACGCTCTCGCCAACTTAGCGGATGTGTTGTCTGCTTTGGTGGCAACGGAGTGCGAAAGGAAGGCGTTGTCCCCCCAGGCGTACTTGGAAAAGATCTCCTCGGTGGTGACCCTCTGGAGCAGTGACTGTGAAAACCGATACAACAAGAAGGACTTCGACGTGAAGGTGAAGGAGGCCGAGAGGAGCATGAGTGTGTTCGACATGGTCAAGTTGTCCAATAAAGCCGTGCTCGGCAACTTAAGCCTTCTCCATTCCTTGATGGAGGAGTGGTCTTCAGAGCTGCACGTCTTCTTGAACGACCCTCAGCAGGTCTGCTACGAGAGCTACCGGCTCCTCAACTGCGTGGCCGCCCTGCAGAAGAAGTTGAGCGACTGTGCCGTCTTAGAGGACCTTGACCAGGAAACGGCACGGGTGATGCTGGAGTTGGGCAAAGTCACTGCAGACGTCCTGAAGAAGATCAGCCCCGAGTCGTGGGGCAAGAGCGCCGGCAGTGATCTGGTGGCTTCAGTAGCCATGGTGATCATTGACCAAAAAATGGACCGACACAAAGAAATGTGTTCTGTGTTCGCTAAGGAGAAGAGATGGGCCTTGAGCCAGGACTGGGTTGCTTGCCTCGTTAAGAATAAAGAACTCTTCCAGGATGCAGAGCTAATCTTGAAGTTGCTGGAGACAGTAGCATCTTTACAATCTGATGATTCTGCCAGAAACCGGGAGCAACAAACTAAGGTGGCCAAGATCATCCTTGGCTGTTACACGGAACTCTCCTTGCCAGACAAGAACAAAGTAATTGCTGGTGTTTTGGCCGCTTGGGGCAGACAAGGCCTTTCTAAGGTGATGGCAGCGTTCTCAGAAGGATTCCAGGAGGAACTCAACGTCGCCTTGAACCAGATCATCCAGAGTGCCTCTGGTGAAGGCTTTAAGAAGGCCATACTCTCAGTGTCTCGGCTGGTGCTACTCAACCCAGAAGGGACCATCAAGAAGATAAGTAATTTGGCTATAGCCAACTTGGGAACCCATCAATTCTTGGCTGAGATCCTATGTTCTTTCCCAGCCCTGAACTTCCAAGAGTCTTGGGATCAACCAGACTTACCGGTCAACCTACTCCTAGAATGTTTGAAAGAGACTGTTTGGGACCGTCTCTCTTCCCCCAAGGAAAAGGAGCAATTCCTGGAGTTCCTAGTTCATCTCATGCAACCGACTGGGGCCAGCCCTCTCCTCTCTCCTGCAGAGGTGATCCAAAGCCTGGTCTTTCCTTTTCTGAAGTCCGACTCTCCCCGTATTGAGCTGTGCTTGCAAATCCTTGACAAGGCTTTGAAAGTACCATCTGAACAGAGTTGGGTTCATACCTGCCACCCGTTTCCACTCATCTTTTCTCTCTGCAGACTCCTTGATGGGTTCTCACAATACTGGCACCAACCACAAGACCAACAGAGATACTCCCTAGAGACCAAAGATTTGGTGGCCACCAACTTAGCACAACTCTGTGATGTTATTCTGGTCCAAAAGGACTCCCTGTCTCCAGAGTTGTGGGCCCAATCTGTGGCATGGTTGCACAAGAGAATAAGAGTCTTGGACTGGACCATTGGCCTCCGCTTGAAGAACATCTTTGGAGAACATTTCAAGAATGAAGTCCCAGCTACCCTTTTTGAGATCTGTAAGCTTCCAGAGGAGGAATGGACATCCCGCTCACTCCCAAATTATGGGGCAGGCAGTGGGTTGCTGGCCTGGATGGAAAGTTGCTGTGTCTCAACAGCCTTACGGGAGCAGATGCTTGTACTCCTCATGGTCAACGTAGACAACCCTGAAGAAGTCAACCTCTTCAGCAAGGGGTTTTTGGTGGCCCTTGTCCAGGTCTTTCCATGGTGTAGCCAAAGCGAGTGGAGGAGACTTGTTCATGTGGTCAAAAGCCTCCTGGAACGAGAAATCCTGTACGTGCCTTATTCCCTAGAGTATGTCCAGTACCTGCCGTTGTTGAACTTCCGGCCTTTTGCATATCATCTCCAGTTGTCCGTGCTTCTGCTGCGGACCTTCCAGTTCCTCTGCAGTTCCAGTGGTGCAACGTGGATGCCAGCAGAGGCGTGGAAACACGTGGCAAGGCTGTATTGCCTTAGCTTATCCGATCTGCTGGGCTCAGTGAAGAGCATTGCCCGTGGCCAGTGGCACTCTGTGGAAGAGAAGAACGTGACCCGGGAGCTGTCCTTCGTTTACATCCAGATGTTCTGCCACACGCTTCACGTGGCTGCCATGTTGCCCAACGATGGGGCCGGGGAACCTCTCCTGCTTCTCTCCTTAGAAATCCTCTCACAGTACGAGATGCTTTATGACATCGACGAGTCCCTCGGGAGCGCTCTGCGCAAGGCAAATGAGACTCACTTCTTGGAATCCATTGTGGAGAACGTCACCAACAAGGAGCTTCGGACCATGCTTCTCCAGAAGCTTCGTAAGCTGTGAGAGCAGGCTTCACATTTTAGTAGGAGCACTGTGCGCCTTCTGGACACCAGCGCACTTGGGTGGTCTTCGACACAAACCAAAACAGCTTTCACCAGAGGAGGGAACTTGGCCAGGAATCTCAACGGGAAATTTGCAAGATCTATAATAAACCTATATCTCTTTCTTTGGAGGTTTTTTCCCCAGGGGGGTGGAAGGAAGGGAGGAGATGGTGGTGGTGGTGGTTGTTTTGTGATCGGAGTAGTTTAGTTGACATGGCTGGGGAATTCTGGGAGCTGAAGTCCACACATCTTCAAGTTGTCAAGGTTGAGGAACACAGGTCTAGAAGATCCTGAACGGTGCACTTGGGGTGCGTATGCCAACTTGGAGGTCCCCATGTCACTGGAGGAATGAATGTAGGAAACAGGCTAGGCTATGGATGAGCTACCAAGCTTCCAAAGGGGGTGGTATCTAATTTGTCCAATCTTGTGGGCCTGTACGGCCTGCCATTCACTGGGATTGAGCCTGATGCCGCACCAGGTTAGACCAAACGGTCATAAATCCCACTGAAGTCTGAACTGGAAAAAGTTCTTGAGTTTGGTGGTGAGATGAAGTCCATCTTCGATGGTCTCGATCTTTGTCCCTCTTGCCTGGTTTGAGCTGCCAGCGAGGGGACAAGGGAACGGGCTCAGGTGGTAGGGAACACCTTGAGAGGGGGGAATTGCTACCAACCTTGAAAGAGGCAGTGACACGTCCCTGTCAAGAGCCATCCCTCAACCCAAGTGTGTTGGATAACTTGCCCCATGTCTAACCTTAACTTTTAGGGGAAAGTTGTTGAGAAGGTAGTAGCAATTACAGAAGGCCCTTGATGGAGCTGATTAGCTAGATCTTCACAGTCAGGGCTCAGACACAGGCATGGGGTGGAAACACCCATGGGTTGCTCTTGTGGTTGACATCATGAGACATGGACCTGCTATCAGCCCTTTGAGGTAGATCAAACTAGGAAACCAAAGTCACGCATGCTGATACTACTGTTATTATAAGGTTACAGCAACAGAATCCTGTTAAGTCTGAATGCCCCCTTCCTCCCTTTACCTTCATGAGAACTAGTGAGGGTCTTCTCTAAGATGCTTTCTCGGGATACAGTTCTGGCCCAGACTCAGATTTCTTTTATCTGTTGCCTTAGTTGCAGCTCTTCCTCCTGTTCCTCAAGGTTATTCCCATTACACATGCTTATCTATCTACTACTGAAAGTCTTGTGTCTGTTTGATACTTCGTAACCTTGAACTGGGCGAAAGGGTGCGTCGTAGGGCAACAATTTTTGAGCCAAGGTACCTCAAATGAGCTAACTTACAGGATGCATCCAAAATCAAGGGTTCTGTGGAATAGAAATTTGGCAAATTTTATAAAATATTTTATGACGTAAGACAACATAAAACATTTCCTGTGGTCAGCTCCCGATGTTTGACTGGGCTCCTTTCACGGCAGATACCTCTCTGAAGGCCTCCCTGAATTTTTAAGAACTTTTCCAGCACATTAGAAGCTCTGCCATTGTTGAAGGCATTGAGGAATCTGGTAAGGAAATATCTCTGAGACGATGACCTAACAGGCCATGGTTGTCTAGTCTCTTACTAACATTCTGGGCCACCAGTCAGAGAGGCCTTGTGCTTCAGTACTGCCTCTTCTGAGTTGGTGGCTCCGGTCAATGTTGGCAGAGGAGAGGTTCGCCCTTGGACACTCCAATACTTATATATATGTATGTGTATGTACGTATGTATGTCCCGGTTACAACATACTTTGTTTACAAATTCAAGGGTTGGCTTATTCGCGAGTGATGCATCTTTTCATGGTATTTTGGTTGAAATTTCGAGGGTCAGCTTGTCCACACATGGGCTTGTCTGTGGACATATACAGTGGATATTGAAGATCTACATCAATCTGAGGTACCCCATTTTACATCTCCAGTCTGGTTGCAGCAGCAGATAGGGTGGAATTCCTGGTCTGCAAGGAAAAACTCAAGGGGAACCAAGCGTTGGGAAGGCTTAACCTTGGAGAAGAGAAGACCTGAGTGGGCTCCAAGTATCTGGAGGGCCATCATGCAGAAGATGGCTAGAAGGGTTGAGTGATTCCAGAAGGAAGGACAAGAAATGGCAAGGACATTGATTGTGGTTGCACATCAGGAAGAATTTCCTAATGGGGCCAGTGGAGCTCGACAACAGAACCAACTTTTTCAGGAGACGCAAGATTCTCCTTTGTTTAAACAGGCTGGATTAAGTATAATATAGAAAAACAAGTTTTCTTTCAAAGTAGAGGTTGATGGATGGGGAGGGGGGCAATTCAGGACAGATTCAGAGGACCCCCTTTCTGCAGAACAATTAACCAGTGGAACACATTGCCACAAGATGTCATAAGGCTCACCCTCCTGGGACAGTTTGAAAATGAGATGAATGCAGGAAGATTTGTTCCAGAGACCCCCAACCCTCAAACGGAAGCAGGATTAGCCCCCGTTTGGCCAATTAGCTGCCCTCCAGGTGTTTGGGGGTGCCCATCTCCCAGCGTTCTCTGCCAGGAAGACAAACGCATTGCAGGGCACCAGATTCACAAAGGCAAAGCAATTTCAGCTCTCACAGAAAATTCACATTTCTGGGTTAGAAGGGAACATAGCAGGGGTAAGAGAGCTGGGCTTCCTGCCTCAGCCTCAGTAACGAAATTGAATTATTTTTTGTCAGCATTGTGCAGGGTCCATTTTTCCTCCAAACAGATTTGTATTGTCTTTTCTGGAGCCAAGAAGACATTTCCTTCCAGGTGGGCAAGGGTAGAGCCGGCCTTCTTTACCCCTGTGTGCTTAGATCAGCTTATTTAATGCATACAAGCTTGGAGGCAGACTTTAGAATCCTAGAATGCATGAGGTACCTTAGAGGTCATCTAGCTCAACCCTCTGTTCAGTGCATTGAACCGTCCCTGCAGGGTAGCCATCCAGTCCTGTTTAAAGACCTCCAGCAAGGGGTGGATTGGTGGGTTTCACCACAGTCCTAGTTTCAATCTTCTACTAATTATCAGCTCTTCTCCCCCAGGACTCCTTTTAAGAATATTCAGATCAGTAAGTTTAATAAGACATAAATGACATTTCTGCTCCGGCAACTGAAATTGGGTCGACGACAAAATCATTCTGGTAAGCCGCTGGGAGTCATTTTTTTTAATATAGCGGCAGGCAAATATGTTTAACAAACAGGATGCACAAAACAGCACGGGGAAGACCTTATAAAACACAATACCATTACCTCAGTTGAGGGGATATTGAAAATCAGGCACTCTGATAAGATGTGGAAAGTGATGAGCCAAGAGGGTTCCTGGGGCATCTTTTAAGTGTGGAACTAAAGAAATTTGAACTGGGCTCTTTTGCAGAAACCCACATGCTTTTTTCTAAGCCAAGGGCTGTTCTCTGTCTCGGAAAAGCAGGCGGTGCCTTCCCAAAAACAAGGTGGAAGCAAACCCCAAATTAAATTTCACAACATTTTACTTGCATCGAATGAAGCACACTTTGAGGGGGCTCTAGTTCAGTCTTTTTCAAACCTGGCAACTTCGATATGGGTGGACTTCAACTCCCAGAATTCCCCAGCCAGCAAGTCCATCCATCTTAAAGTTGCCAAGTTTGTAAAAAGCTGCTCTGGTTGAACTCCTGCTTAAGTGTAAATGGAAATACCTGCTTCCATCCATTTTCCCTTCAGGATGGACCAATCTAAGCTTTCCAGGGTTCACCCATTTCTTGAAATGACTCTTCCAGAAGTATGTAGGGCTGAGGTGTGAAGTTCTGGAACAGATTTCACCCTGAAATATTTTGAAAACACAGCTTCCTATTTTGCCCTTTTTCTACCCTGAAAGGTTACCCTTTGGCCACCAACCGAGGCTGCGTTACTCAAGAACCGCAGGTCAGCACAGAAATCAAAGAACGCAGAAAATGCCATTTCTCAGCTGAAATCATTTTTATTGGTTGCCAACAATCAAGGGCTCAAGTCTTGGGGGGGGGGGCAGCGGCAATCCAGCGCTCTGTCTGTATGTTACTTTGTCGTCACCCATTTTTCAGGGCTGTATCACAGTAAAGAGAATGTCCCATCTATGAGTGGCCCCAACATCTGGCAAATGTGATGTAAACGCACACAGATTGTGCGCCTTGGCAAATCACCCCACCTTTCCTGATCGCTTCAGACGTCAACCCAAGCAGTGCTTTTTCAAAATCAGTTGGCCCCGTTTTTGATCTTCTGAAGAGTCAAAAATCCATTGTTTCCCCCCCACCCACACACACATTTTTCTGACTCTTTTTCAGGACTGTGAAGATAGTTAACAGCATTAGAAGGCAACTCTTCTAAGTTACTACTTTTTAGTTCTCCCCCGCCCCTTAGATTGGTCCCGCACCTCTAGAACTGTTAAACAGCACTCTTCAATGCTGGCGGGGTCTTTCTGCTCCCCCACAAGCACAAACACGTAGAGCTTGCCTTTTCACCAAAAAAACCCCAACAACAACAACACTTGCATGCCCATCACAGCAAGGGAGAAATAAATACAGCAGACACACGGGAGGGGGGTATCACACAAACAGCGATTTTAAGAACAAGAACAGAAGCTGTACCCTCTTGGATTGGACTCCCGGCCCATCTTGTCCAGCAGACAATATGTGGGAATGACCTTGGGAGACTGGGAGAAGAGATGCTGCCTAGGGAACGGTCAGGTAAGAGGGAGCAGAGTCCACCGCTGCGTAATTGTGAGCAGTTGAGGAGAAGGGGGATCAAAAGCAACAACAACATAAGAACAGAAGCCATGCCCCGCTGAATCAGACCCCTGGCCCATCTAGTCCAGCAGCCTGTTCTCCGAATGGCCCACCAACTGCCAAGGAAGCGCACAGGTCTTCCAGCAGATGGCTTTCAGAGGCAGTCCCACTGCCAGCCAAGCTAAGAGCCGTGGATTCCCAGGACTTCCAGGAGTCAATCCTACCCTGTTTCGAAGCCAGCCAAGCTGGTAACCAGCACCACATCTCCTGTTAAAAATTTCAACAAGGCCAGGAGGAAAACCCTGTTGGGCTGCAGGGCAGTGTTTAAATGCATCCTAACAGTTCTCTGTTGTATGTCTGTGTGTGTGCACACCTATCTATGTATTGCACTTTGGGGGGTTACAACAAAATTGTAAGGTGATGTAACACCACTGAGGGCTTGAACCCTGGGGAAAAAGTCCGCCGGTGGGGGGCAAGGATTGACTAATACAAACCGGGACCGTCAGACAACACGTTTAATCCGATTCCTGCATTAACTCATTCTCTGGATGCGCAAGGTATGTTGACCACACGGACCAAGTTCACCACATGCACTACACCACAGGAAAAAGCTAACCAGGCTTGGCATGTGGGGTAGTGTGAAAACAACAGCTATTTTGAGAAATAGGGAATACCCATAAAGTTTCTCTTAAGACAGTGTTTCTCAACTTCAGCGACTTTAAGATGGGTGGACTTCAACTCCCAGAATTCTCCAGCCAGCCATGCATGGCTGGCTGGAGAATTCTGGGAGTTGAAGTCCACCCATCTTAAAGTCGCTGAAGTTGAGAAACGCCGGTCTAAGTATGCCTGCCTCTTACGATAAAGACTAGCTATAGGCAAAGCTTTTCCAATGGGATACATTTCAAGTTCAAAACATCAGCATTTTAGGACTGAAACAGCTGTTCTGATCTACCGGAAGGACTCAAATCACTCCCAACGCGTTCCAACTCAAAACAGGGCTGTTTGCAACGATTCCAACAGAGGAGATGGGGCAATATTCTGCAATTTGAGAGAAGGTGTGTCCAGTTCAAAACAAGCCACCTTCGAAGCTTTTGCCCAATCTCATACAGATCTTGGACTGGCTGCCTCCGTCAAGCCCTCGAGAACGTCGCTCCTTCCGTGGGGGAAGGCAGGAGGCAGAGGAATGCGTGGACGTACAGTGAAGTAACGGGCACAGGCAAGACTACTCGGAGTAGCTTAGCACTGGGGATCAGGAGTGCTCAAGGCCAGCTGGGCTCCGACCGAGCCTGGGAGTTTCCTGTTCTTTAAAGATCTGTAGCCCATGCTGTAGCTGAAGCCATCTTACCACATGTACTAACCGCAGCTGTGTTACATTTTTGGAAATCGACTGATGATTCACTAATATAGGAAGTCCTCCCTTATCGACCATTCATTTAGCAACCAGAGTTACAACAGTGCTGAAAAAAGCGACTTGCAACCAGTCCTCACACTTACGACTGTCACAGCGTCCCCACAGTCACATGATTGTGACATCAGGCACTTGGCAACCAGCATGCCACGATGGTTGCAGCACCCCAGGGTCACGTGATCACCACCTGCAACTTGCCCCAAGCAAAATCAATAGGGAACCCACGATTCGCTTAATGACCGTGATTCGCTTAACAACCACTGCAAAAAATATCATCAAATGGGGTGCATGAATTGGGTGCATAAAAATGTGATGCCTCACTTAATGGCCACACTTTAATGACCAATTTTCCGGTTCCTATTGTGGCCGTTAACCGAAGACTACCTGTACCTTGGCTACAGGATTTGTTTGCTGAGTTGGTGGGAAGCCTCCAAGCCCACTTCTTGAACTCAAGCAGCTGTTTGCTGCCCTAAGCAAAATGCCTGCAGAAATTACAACTTTACACCAAAACCTGGTTTGCGTGTCCACAGTCCAGTGCGTCATCCAGACACAGCCAGTAAACTGTGGTTTATTCAATACGCCAGTTAAGCAAACACCCGCTTAGCTCGTTGGCGATCACCCCCAACTCTTTCTAGCAGCAAGCGTGCCCACTCTGTACAAAGGGGTGGAAGTCTCGCACTCCTTTGCCACGGATTTCTCCTCTTGCGCCTGGATTAGGCCCGCTTGAGGAGGCAGCTGGTATTGGATTCGGCTGCTGCTAAGAAACATGGCATGTTGCTGGTGCAAGTGAATCAACGTCTAGGGCACGATCTTGGCTTGCTAATCCTACGGACTTCAGGGGACTAGAATAACAATCAGGAGGCAAGAGGGAATCTTACGAGCGTTCCTTTCTTCTAGATCCGCACAGCAAATACAGCTGGTTCGGTCTATCCTCAGCCACCTTTAATATTTCTTCATTTCCGATCACTCACTCTCCCGTTTTAAATTCCTTTCTCTGTTCAATAGGAGCATCTGCAGGGGGTGGTGGTCAGAAAAGTCAAGATGGCAATGGGAACTCCATGATTGAAGCCCTGTTCCATTTTTATATGCATCGCACAAACAGAGCATTAAAAAAGGGGTGGGCTTGGCACCACACAGCTGCCATCTTGACTTGTTTGACTCCCCCCACCACCACCACTGCCTGTAGCTGTCCCTGGTTCAAATGTTCAGCAGTAAACAAGGATTCAAGAGTGCCAATCCTGGTCCAGACTTTGGAGGGAGTGTGGGGCTCTCTATTCTTCCCCAGTCCAAAATCCTGCACCTAAGCCAGCATCCAAAGCTACGTTTGGATTCTTGAAATATGTTGGCCTTCTCTTCCTAAATAACAGGGAGCTTGTTTATCAGCCTCAAGATGTTGGTGTCTGTTCCAAAAAGGCCCTGGTGTTGGCCAAGTTTTCCATATGGTCCATCAAAAGGAAACCAGGGGTGTGCAAACATTTAAAAAGTGCAGAATTCTTCAATACTGTCTGTTCCAACTGAGCATCTTTCTATGATCTGGGGCAAAGGCGAGACTGCTCTTCCCCAGCTTCTGCTATTTTGCTGGGCGAGGCATTCCTTATGAACTAGAAGCATGAAAAAGTTTAGATGGCTTTTTTTAAATAAAGCTGGGGGGGTGTGAAATTCTCCAGAGGCCATTCCTCGGCACTTTTCTTAGAATCAAGACAGCCTCCAAGATGCCCAAATAAGGCTATCAACATTGTACCAGCCACCTGGCGCAACAAGGAACATCTTGAAGCAGGCTTGGAAACAGGAAAGTGGGGAAGTTAAAGACAGCAGGCAGTCTTTCAAGGCGGGGGAGAGAAAGATCATGGCAGACCCCGATTAGGGACATCGGAGAAGGATGCGCAGATGAGTCTGCGTGGTGTCCTTTCCTCTCGTGGCTCTAAGCAGCCAACGGGAGACCCAAGGGCTAAAGAAGAGATTTGCAGAATTCTCACAGCCCCTGTGGCCAGCCGGCCGGCCGGCCACAAACCCCAGCTTCCAGTCACAACACCTGGCCACATCTGGAACCCTGCAGCAGCTGCCGTCATTGACCAGCCAGCTGTGCAAGGCGGGAGGGAGGCTTTGGGAAACACGCCCCCTCAAGGCCAGCAGCTGTCACACAGCAACGAAGGGACCTCGATGGGGGGTAATTCTCCATCCCGGCTGGGAAGAATCGCCGCCGGATCCGAAACGGTGCCGCCCCAAAGCCCCCGATTCAGAAAGGTGAGACAGGTGGGTTCCAAAGCCGGCGTTTGGTGCCACTATCGGGCCCGGTCCGGAGCAGGCGAGCTGCTGTAGAGCCTCATTGCTTTGCGGCAGATGAGGGCAAACCAGTAGATCTGA